>NW_010113076.1:0-6473 GCF_000699245.1 Pterocles gutturalis | reverse complement strand
GGAGGCCTCCCCCAATTTTATACAGTTACAGCTTTTATCTGTGCAGTCCACTGAGTTGTTTCTCCACTTCATGCAACCCATCTCTACTAAGCATTGGTGTTCAGAAGTTTACAGCCTTCTGCTTCCATCAGCTATTCAAAAACCCAAACACCAGCACAATTACAAACTCTTCTTTGGCCCCACAGAACTCTCTCCCCTCACACAGCTTCTCTGTCAGCCTGCAGACCACAGGTCAAGAGGACACTCCAATTTATTTTTTTTTTCAAGTAGCCAACCACATCATGCATTTCAGAACAGAAACCGAATTTTCGTAATTATTACTAGAGATACTGTGTGCCTTCAAAATGCATTTTAATTAGAAGACATCTGGCTTTTCACCTTCTTTCTCCTTCAACAAAATACGTTTCCAGAATCATTTTCACGCAGCAATCATTGACAAATGATGCAAAGATGGTGGTTTTGTCAAAGTGACTTCCAGGCACCAACTACTCGTGGTTGACATTGAGAGGATCTGGTTTCCAATACTGCTTTTCTTTCCGATGATAGTCACTTATTAAGTAAACTTGGATTTTTTTTTCATTTTTAGTAATTCTGCAGTATCTGAATTTCTTAGCCTGAGAACTTCTACTGTCCCACTGGGAGAGAGAGCTGGGGACCCCTCCTGACCTGTAACCACACTGGCACTCCTCAGGTCTTCTTGGTGCAGACTTGGATTGGTATCAGCCACAGGACAGCCAGACAACCCTCAGCAAAACTGAAACTTCTGTCAAGATACAGACTGGGAAACATGTCACGAGGCAAGAGTGGAAAGCTGTATACTGACCAACCCAAATACTGTCTCAGCCACACAAGTCCCAAAGCAGCATCTTCATGCAATACCATCACTAAGGGGCTGCACTGTGACATGCAGCAGGGAAGGAGGGAGCAGCAAAACCTTTCGGTCACTCTCCACCTCACCTGTATCCAGAATCTGCCAAGACTAAAAACTTCAATATCTGGCTGATCAGCAACCAGGGCTGAACCTGCAACAGCAGCTCCTGAACATGAGCACACTGCCTTACGTGCACAGCCAGCTACGATAACGTGACAGGCAAGAGGTCTTCCCTGCTCTCTGGGAATACGGAAAGTTGGCTTTCCAATCCCTTTTTGTCTCAGATAAAAGTGTTACCAGGCGTATCGACAGATACACAGTGCTAGGTTGCAAACTGCTGCAAATCAAAATGCTGAAGTGTGGAGTGGGGCTGAGGGGGAAAAAAACCCAAAAAAGCTACAAACATCACCTTGTTTCCACTTCATTTTTCCCAGTTGTAGTCCTTGAGCACATGTGTGATCTCAAAGATCTCTATAAGCCACTGCACAGCTGTAACACACCATGCTCTTGAAAAGATGAAGTGACAAAGTGGCAGAAACTTATTACTACAATTGTATCTAGCACTAAGGGATGTGAGTACCGGGCTCTGGGAATACAAATGAATGCTAAATGCTGGTTGGAAGCAACAGGAGCTCACAGACAAAAGTCATGCAGAAATAAAACAAACATTTGCTCACATCAGCCACTGCATGACAAGAAGCGTAATCTCTCTCTCAATCAAGCCAAAATATGAGGGTTAATTTGACCTCAACTAAACTACTCCAGTCTTGATGAGACAAAAAAAAGTCTGACTCCAAACCACAAAAATCTTTAAACATCACAGCATGCATATTCAAAACACAGAACTTTGTATGTTTTGCCCCTTTTTTCAGTCAGTTTACTCAGTCTGAAGGAAAACTTCCAGTCACATGTGGGCACATGCACACACTAATTATTTTAAGGGTCTTTTTCTCTCCTCAACAGCTTATACTCCAAGTATGAACCAACAGGTTTGGAAGTATGTTTGCAGTACATTTCGAAACATGACAAAAATGAAATTTTAAGTTGGAGTTACAGTTCTTCCTCACAGTATTGTAAGTAAACAGCACTATGTAAACACTGCATTGCCTTTAATAATTGATTACTGCAAGTCCTGATACACATGCAGCTGGAATATTTTATCTACCCTTGCTTCTTATCTTCGCGTGCGTACACATGCAGCCACACTTCTGAGAGTTTGCCTGCTTCTAGAGACCAGCCTCCCAAATCTCAACCACCAGCCAGTCCAAGCTTATGTAAACATCTTGGGATTCGAACAAACTCAGTGACAATCACTTCTGATTAAACAAAAGGTATACAAATGCAAAGTAAATTGAACCACGTACACGCATACGAAGATAAGATACAAGCCGATTATCTTGCATGGCAACAAAGGAGAGCTGCCATACCAGAACAGACCAATGGTCCACGGGTTTCCAGATTTTCCCCCGATAATGGCACACACTTCAAAGAACACAGGGAGTCAACATGCAGCGTGCGTTGCCAGAAGTTATTATATGCCATACTGAGAACAAGAGAAGTCATCAGAAAGCTCATAAGTTAAGTTTCTTCAGACACATTTTTAAGATGTTTTATTTTAAACTATTTAAAGAGGGTGAGAAGAAGCTTTTCCCTCATGTGCTTAAATCTAAAATAATTTTTTTAAATATCTGAAGAATTAACTTATTCTTTACAGTCATTTCCAATACTGGGACAGAGTCTCAGGAATTCAGCAGGCCCCTATGAGGACAGAATTTAAGCTTTTTTTGTTGCTCAACCTCTCCTCACATAGCCTGATAACTTGATTCGTTAAGGCCACAGAACACTTCACCTCTCAAAGCCACTATCCCAAGGTGCACTACTATGATAAGTGTGATAAGATGCCCTAGCTCTGAAGGTCATCGAGAACAGCAGCACTCAGTCATTTCCTCACCTCTGACAGCCGAGGGGAGGTTTGGTGGCTCTGGCGGGACACTGCCATACATGCAGCCATACCACAGGGCAAGCTCGCTCTTGCAAAATTCAAGTTTCCAGGCAACCATTGGTTGTGTTTGCAAAAGCCCCGCATGTAAATCTGCAGCGATTGAGCACGATTTACTTGCACTTGTATGTATACTATATACTTCATATATTTAAATTAAATGTAATACATCAAACCAAGTCATGTAGCTGAAATAAAAGTTTTACCATCTCCACTAGTATTTTTAGGCCTTTTTTTTGTGTGGTAAATTAATAGCCAATTCCCCATTCCTTCTCCCTATAGGGACTATTTCCACATCTTATGAAAATCTAATGTAAATGAGGTACAATCATTCATTTCTTATTCTGCTCACTTGAGATGTTTCTGCTCTTTGGTCTGAGCAAATGAAGACAAATCTCAGAAGAGTTCAATTGATTTAAACAGCAACCATAATATCCAATTCTCCTGGAAGATTAAAAACATCAACAAGAGAGAAAGAGTATACATTTTGCATCTTGGAAAACAGGTATTTCAGCTGCCTTTTAAAAGATATATCAATTTAGAAGTAAACAGGTCATTGGCCTGATCTAGCACAGCAACCCTTTACTGCTGCACAGGATACCCAGATCCCATCCTTTACACCAAGGGGTACACCAAAACATACAGCAATCTAAACACCGTGAAACAAACACACCAACGCAGAACCTGGGGATTAAAGCTTGGTGTTTGACTTCCCTTTTCTAAATGTTATACTATAAAACGGAGGAAAAGCAGTCCTGAGTAGCAGCAGTTCTTAGCTATTAGTATTCTAGAAACCGCTCACCAAGATTCCTGAGCAGGAAAAGGGTGTGACAGGCAATCAGGAGATGTAGCTCTTATCACTTCATAAACAGTCTTTCAACAATCAGCCACAGATACAGTTCCAGAACATGTTACATTGACTATTCTAGGAATTGCTTCTAAATGTAATCATTTCAACACATAATTAAGAACACAGCCACACACTCCTCACAATGTAGAACAGTGTAAGAGACAGAAAATAAAGAAGGCTGCGGTTCTCTTGCTCCCATCTTTGAGCTAGATCTTGGCCAGGACCCTCTACTCAGCTTTGGTCTTTGTGCCCTGATTTAACACCACTCCTGTTCCTCTTCCTTCCCCTCTGACTGTTTGAGATAGCACCCGAGACCTCCCAAGCAGCTGCAAGCCCCCAGAATGAAGCAGGAGGTAGCCAGCAGAGGGAGTCACAAAGAGGCAACAGCCAAATGACAGCAGTTTGGGAGAAGAGGCAACCATCAGGGTCCTTGCACATCACAATGTAAAACCCGGCTTAACTCTCGATGAACGTCTGTTTATACGCTCACAAAATAATCAAGTTACTTCCCCCACTGGGAGAGAAGTGCATGGATAATTGGGGGAGGGAGTCTTTGAGTCCTTTTTAGCTCTGCAGCTCATCACTTGCAAACAAGTGCTTGCAAAAACCTGGCAAACCATGTGCAAAAATGTGCAGAGGCTGAGACACGACAGCTTCTCTGAATCAAACTGTCTGCCTTGTCAGTTGATTTTAGTAACAAACTTCTGCTTTGTAGCAACAATTAATGTACTAATACTCAGCACCTGGCTGGCAGGGGCAGAGCCAGGTGCTGAGAGACCAAAGAGAGCACTCCTTGGAGCAGCAGAAAGCAAGCAGCCCAGGAAGTTGCTTTGGGAGCTCAGAAAGCAAGAGAGTTAGAGAGGTATGGAGCACAGATCAGTAACCTAGAACATGATTTAACAGGCACCAAAAGTACAGGCTTATCTTCTACAGAAACAAGTTGGGATGTCTGAGGACGGTCCAGACAAGTCCCTCTGCTGGTGGAAATCAGAGTGAGGCTGCCTAAAAATACACACATGGTACTTACAGATTGCCTTGCAAGAAACATAATGAGGGTGGTAGTACCCTCTTCTGTCTCTTCAGTGTCCTAAGAGAAGGAACTTGCATAATGCTTAGTAAGAGGCTTGAGAATAATTAATGCCACTGTCATTCATCATTGCATCATCAGAGCTCTTCTGGAAAGAGGGGAATCGTTGGGGCTAGTGCTTGCACCATGGATAAGTGTGTCTTGGGAGAGACAGGCAACGATTTCCTGTACATATTACAATCTTTTTCCTAAAGTAGAATTACAAAATCTTAATTCTTGCACAGATAGGATTAATCCACGCTGGTAATACTTGAAAAAGTTAAAATTCAGGCCAGAATCTTAGGTAGATAAAGAGATCTAACAGGTTTTTTTTCTGGATTTTCCTAGGCCCACTATTAAGGTTTAAAGATTAGTTACGATATTGAACACAATTTATTGTCCCTTTTATACATTACTTGAAACACCTGAAAGAGGTCAAAAATCATTAAAAATGGCTGCCTAAAACTCATTTTTAGAGGAAAAAAAAAAAAGGAACCCCTATTCCTGAAAGTGTTTTATGTTGTTCTACCACAACTATTATATACTTTATAATTACGACCATTAGCTGTTTTGTCATCTAATAGCATTAGCATAATACTAAAGAGAACGGAGCCCACAATTATCTCAGCAGCTGCACACAGTCATCTCCCAATTAAATACCTTCAGATGACAGCTGTTTTCAATCCACTAAAATAAAGTTGGCACCACTTACCTAACTACCTAAAGACTCCAGAATCCTCAAATGTGGAATAAGCACGCAATCCTGAATTGACTTAAAATAGTAGTTACTGAGAAATTTAATTTAATATCAGAGTACAATAATTTGATCAGAAAGCCCTGATTTTTATCAAACTCTTTTATCTTGGGATTTTGACCATTACAACCCCTAGCTGTTATGATAAGCATATATATGTATACACATATGTGTGTTTGCGCACACAGACAATAACAGACACCACAATTCTGCCTGGACCTTATTACCTACATTGAACATATGCAAATTGCTCAAGGGTCATGCAAGCCTTCCACAACATCCCAATTAAAAAGCACCCATTTCTCACGGTGGCACTTGTTGACATCCCTGTACACCGCAGACCTGCCACACGCTGGCTTGGGGTGGATGCTCCGGTGCTGACACCGTACCCAAAGCAGTTTCCAACTCGCCTGCAGCTAAGCAGATTTAACGTCCTCCAAACATCATCGCCCTCCTTCCTGGCTAAAAATAACAGCGATGGCATTCGTGCCCGATAGGACAAGGCGTGATATGAGGGGCAACAACAGCGGCCAGGCGAAGGAGCGTCACCTGCCTCCAGCAGGGCTGATAACACACCTCGCAGTCGGAAACAGATGCTGGGCAGCCAGCTGGAAAATCAGGAGTCGCTGCATTAAAAAATGACTAAAGAATGGACGACACTGTTACCTGCTTCATTGCCACGCTCAGAACAAACAGTTTATTTCAGCTCCCAGGGTAACTTTCTGAATAAAATCACCTGAAGCCAGCTCCTGCTGTATCTGATAGACACAGAGAGCTCCTGAACTGAAATACAGCGTTGCTGCTTAAAACAAGAAAAACTTTTCCCCGGAACGTGACTTTTTTGATGTTGTTGTTTGTTCAGCCTCACACCTGTGAGAAACAACCCCCTCAGAAGCCCGGATCTGCTCTGGAAAGCTCCGCCGCTGCGGACAC
>NW_010113075.1:5675-32435 GCF_000699245.1 Pterocles gutturalis | reverse complement strand
GAGCCGGTGCTACGGGTGTGCGACCAAGTTCTCGGTCTTCAAGAAAGAGGCAAGTCCGGGGGAGGGGGGTCGGTGCGAGGGCCTGAGCGGGGAGCCGGGGCTCGCTCCGACCGGCACCGGAGCGCTGTGGTCCTTCCTTACGGAGCTCTCCTGGTGCCTCTGGCTATAAATGTGTGCGATCACTGCAGGAAAAGGAAAAAAACCCTGTCTTTAGATGTCATTTCTCTAGGCCAGTATTCGGTCCCTGTCTCGGAGAGTTCCCCACATACACGCTGGTATATCATGGGGCAAAATGGTGTCTGGCTCCGGCAGGCGTTATGTGCTGCTGCTCGGAGGCTCTGCAGAGTCTCTGTAACTTCAGCAGCAGCTAATGGTACCGTTCTTTTAAAAAATCAGCACGACCCTAGGGCTGTTTTTAGTGCACCTTGGCATGGGCATTGCTCCTGCGTGCGGCCAGCCAGAGCCATGGGGCGTGTGTGGTGACAGTGACGAACCCTGTCCTGCCCCTCTCTTGTGTCTCCGCAGTGTGGATGCAAGAGCTGCGGCCGGCTCTTCTGCTCGGGCTGCCTCAGCTTCAGTGCTGCTGTTCCCCGCTGTGGAAGCACTCAGCAGAGGGTGTGCAAGCAGTGCCATGGAAAACTAACTGGGTAAGATGGGAGTGTTTCTTCACCCAAAGACAGTGTCCTGCTTTGTTTCTTCATGTTGCATCCCCATGTTGTGTTGCAGACTTCTGCGTGAGAGCTGCTATGCCTCGCAGCTGTGCGTGCACACTGCCTGTACCCTGGAGTTTCAAGCCAGGCCGTTAGCTAACTGCTGTTACATGAGCTGTGCCGTCCAAAGATAGGAATTGGGATTTGTGAGGCTGTTCTCCGTGGTGACAGAGTAGTCTGAAAGAACCAGGTTTGAATCTTCATGGATGGACACCAAATGCCTGTGGATATCTTAGCTAGATAAGACTAGGTTAAGCCCTGCTGTGCTATTGCCCAGAAATCTACAGCCTTTTGGAAGCACTGGCAGTTTTTTCAGATGTGTAGTAGTTGAACAGCCTGAAAATAAGATATTAAAAGTGTTATTACCTCTGTGGACAAACAGTGACACAAATTCTCATTTTTGAGGGGTCTCTGCTATGTGTACCTTGAAAACCTAAAATTTTGTAGCATAAAATCAGTGTGCTTTTAAAAGAAAAAAAAATTTGCAAACATAACCTGTAGATTGCCTGTTGAAAAAAAAAAATAAATGTGATTCAGCAACAGTATGCGTTATACACAGGAACAAGTAACGCAAGAGCACAAGTGTACACCAGAACCCCTCTCAACCAATTCTTCTGTGTCCTTTTCCTTCTCTTGCATTTCTCTTACCTCTCTTCCTCACTTCTCTCTTGTAGCAAGGAATTTTCACCAGCAGGTGGGGGATTATCTGTCTCTGCGGTTGTCTAAAGGAGAAGAGCCTCTCATTAGCAGAGGTCTTAATTTCAGAAGCACTGGTTCATGAAAACAGTGTGAGCTATTGATAGTGAAAATACAGTATTCAGTCTTTCAGTTTTGAAATCTTCTCATGTCCCTTTACAACTCCAAAGCTATTAAGAAAACAGGGCAGCCTTTCTCCATGTTACTTTTGGTGTTTTTTTCTCATGTGTTTAATATCAGTATATAGAGTTACAGCAGAAAAAAAAATCCTCTCTGAGTGGACAGCAGGTAGATAATGCACATACACTGCAGCTTTGTAAGCTGCATGTGTTGTTGTTCTTCATGCAAATAGCTTTCAGAACTGAAACCTTAAAACTGGAAAGCAGTCCAACAATGTTGCATTCATTTGTTACTATACAGGCCTTAGCACAGTGCAGATGTGTTTATAGCTGTGCATTCTAAGAATAAATAAAATGTGTTAGCTACCTTACGTAAGTATGTAGTTTAGCAGCTCAACCTGAATACAGCAAAGTAGAAGATAGTTACACAAGATGTGTTTGTGGTGTGCAGTGTTCAAGTGTGCTAGAAGATGTCATTATGATATTGATGGTTATATAATAATTTTTGTAACCTTTTGTTTAGCTTGTGCATTATATAGTTCTGTGTTTGTTGTATTCCACAGCTCCTTTCAGAGTGTTCTACTGCATGGAAGCTAATTACACTGGGAGTCTTACCTAACTACTCTCTATCTGCTTTCTGACCTGGGAGGTGCAGGCTGTGGGAGGCAAGAGCATTTGAGCCCCTCCTCCTTTGGATCACTGGTGGCCTTATTAAATCACATTATGTCTGGATGCAAAACAACTGGACCAAAGGACTAGAAATTAAGTCCTCTGCTGTCTATGATTATATTATATTATCTTAATCCCTTCCTGAAGGGAACTTCTTGCTCTCCATATTAAAGAGGTTATGAATGGGCTGCAGGAGGAGGGCAAGAAATGTATACTGATTCCTCTTGAGTTGAAGGACTAGATGATTGAAGCATTTCCAATATATTGAGTTCAGATAAATTGTTGGTTTTGTCTTCCAGAGAGGGATCTCAAAGCAGTTCAGCAAAATGGTCACCACCAGAAAACTACAAAAAGTGAGTTGCACTTGCCAGTCAGATGGTTGTTTCTGCTGCAGAGAAGCCTTTAAGGCCCTCATTCCTCTTCCCCTATAGACACCAGCAAAAGTGGGGGTTGTGATGTGGATATTTGCTTGTTCAGAACTAGATTAAGGACAGGGCTTTTGTTTTGTTGTTTATGTTTTTCCTTTGTTTGTTTTGGGGGGGTGGGATGTGTGCTCTTTTGAATAGACTCCTGAACAGCCACCTGCCTATGTTTGTGACTGATTGGGGTTGGTTTGGAAACAGGAATGGTGGTGAAGTGTTCCTTGTCTCCTTGGAAGTGGTGCCAGGTGTGCTGCTCCTCTGAGCTAAGGTTTTCCTTACTCTTGGGAGTACCTCATTGTGCTGATATGGGAGAGCCTGGTACAGGAGGGAATGGTTTCTGTTCTGTTCTACACCGACGTTCTTTAAATAGCCTGTTGGGTTCACAGAGGATGTTTTCATATCTCAGGGTTTAAACTTCTGTTCTCAATTGTCATGTGTTTTTTCCATCCTTGTCACAGGCGTGTAGCAGCTTTTGAGGCTAAGCAAAACCAGCTGAAAGAACAACAGAAGGCAGCTGCAAAACCCCGAGGTCATGCAGGGTCCAGATACCAGGGGCTCTCAAAAGAGGATAGAGCTATTTCAGAGAGACTGGAGAGGCTCAGGGAGGAGAGGAAACCAAGTGAGTTTTGGAGGATACCGGAGATACCTTGGGTGGGAACAGTGCTACATGGGAAACATGGAACCTGGGGGAGAGGGAAGTGCTGGGCTTTCAGACCCTCCCTTTTTTAGGGAATTGAGGGGTTAAAATTGGACAGAACATCCACATCCTGCTGCCTCAATGGCCAGATTCTACAATGATTTTAGATTAATGTTCCAGTTTATTTTTGCTTCTTGGGGTTTCCCTTGAAACTGCTTCTCAGTTTTGGGGTAATATCTTACCTGTAAAATCACTTTCTAATTTTCTGTTTGGGGTAAAAGCCTGTATCAAGCCCAATAGGAGCAGAATGAAGTGAGGGTCTCTGGCCAAACTATTTTGCAGGAGGCTTCATGTGGGCCATTGTCCTGGGCAACAGCAGTGCCAGTCTCCGTGGGATTAGGTTCTGGCCAGCCTTGCCTCACAGAGGAGGAAAAGGACTGTCAGCCCAGTCCACAGCTGTCAGGTTCTGGGACAGCCTTGTGGTGCTTGTGGGAGAATAAACGATCAAAAAAATTATATGTGATCTCTAAAAGGGAAAGAACACACTGCAGAGTGGGTACATGATTATCATAGAATCATTTAGGTTGGAAAGGACCTTTAAGATCATCAGGTCCAACTATAAACCTAACACTGCCACGTCCACCACTAAACCATGTCCCTAAGTGCCACATCTACACATCTTTTAATTTCTTCCAAGGTTGGTGACTCAACCAGTTCCCTGGGCGTCTTGTTCCGATGCTTGATAACCCTTTCAGTGAAGAAATTTTTCCTAGTGTCCAATCTAAATCTCCACTGGCACACTTGAGGCCATTTCCTCTCATCCTATTATTTGGTGCGCAAGGGTTTCATTTTAATATACCTAGGATTACATTAAGAGATGTAGGAGCAATGGACTGTACTGCCTAAATGACACTTATTTCTCTACCTGTCCCTAGTATCCCGAGTCAGCTGATTCCCAAATGACATTACCCTAATACTTGCTTTTTGGCTAGGAGATAAACTGTGAAGGAGGCAAGGACTCGGAAGAAAAGGGTAGCAATTAGCGTTAGGGTAGTCTCTGAGTCACTGCAGCATGACCCCTTTGCTCACATCAGGGGTTAAGGGAGGTTTCTTCGCAGGTGTTCAGAGTCTGATTCCAGAAAGAAATACAATTTTAAGGAAAAAAAAAAAATTGAAGCCTTCTGTTTTCAGCAACAGAGTAATCTCCTCCCTTGGGTTATTCTGAATTGCAGAGTCTATCCCTACTCAGGCTGAGATCGAAGCTAGGCTGGCTGCCCTGAAGGAGGACTGCTGGGGACCAGTTCCATCCACACAGGAAATGGAGGACCGGTTGGCTGCCCTGCAGGGGAGAGATCCTCCTTCCCAGGCTCCCAGACCTGTAAGCTCCCTTAGCTCTTTAGCCAGAAATGTATTCTGAGCTGACACAGTAACTGATGTCCTGGCATGTTTGCTGTTCTTCCTTCTTCAGCTTTTTTTGTGCCCAGGTGGCCTCTTACAAAAATCTCTGTTCCTTGTTTGTGTCATTGGTCTGGAAGCAAATGGCCAGCCTTTACCAGTTCACTGCTTCAATTTGAATGCAGTATGTTCCTTTATGTCAAATGTAGTTCATGTGTTTATTTTTAACAATAGATGCGAAGTTTTTTCCTCTCAACCCATTTGTATACCTAAGTGGTCTGAGATATTTTTTTCAGAGCTGTTTGTCTGAGTTTGGGGCTTATCAGCCCTACCTTCTAATTGTATTTTGTAGTTGTTACTGCATCCCAGCTGGGAAAAATCATGTCAATTAATCCAGAAATTGAAGCACAGAGTGGTTAGTCTGAGATTGCAGAGGAATGAGTTAGATATAGGCCTTCAAAGCCTGTATGAATGATCTTGTCCCTGAGAAATCATTTCCTCATGCTCCCTTTTCAGCAGTGCTGCACACCTATTATCATAGGCCTCAGTGGGGCTGTTGTGCTGGCACTGTTGAAAATGGCACTTTATTTACATTGGAGGTAGTGGCAGAGCTGGCGTTGGGACCCAGCAGCATGTCATTCAGCACCGCTTTGCCTTGTTTGGGTGACTGCTTCTAGAACTGCATGCATTCAGCACCTCTGAGAATGAAGCCCTGAAAGCCTTACACCAGATAACCTTAAGCTCATACTCTGAAGATCACTGTATGCATCTTTTTATGCTGCTCCCACCTGGGGTGATCTTGGTTACCAAACTTTTCCTTTGACTGAGTATGCCTCTTTCCTCTCATTTGCCTTTTCCCATCCCTTCCTTGTTTCTTAGGTACACCAGCCTCCTGATACAAGAAGTCTGGTCCAGCAGACAGATGACCTGTTAACTCAGCTGTCTGAGGAAGTTACCATTGATGAGCATTACAGACCAAGAGTCCAGCCTCAAGGTATCTATTTTGGCTTACAAAGAACTGTTTCTGTCTAATAATGTATGTGCTATAGTGAGAAGAGAGTATGTGCCTCCCTGTCTAGCTCACAGATGAGCTGAGTGTCCAGTTTGCCCTTCTGACTCCCAAATTGAGCAGGAGCAGCCATCTGGCTCCATACTGGGTCTCACTGCCTTTGCTTGGAGCTGATTCCTTCTGCTCAAGGTTGTGTTATACACATTGCTCCTCTCCGTTTCTCTAAGGTGACCCTTCGTGGGGAGGACCTGTTGCTACTCCTAACACACCAGTGCTCTGTCACAAAACATAAGAATCTGGGATACCATCATCTTCCTAGCTGTGGTGCTTTCTCTGGAATCTCACTGTAAAACACAGATTAGCTTGCTTTCTTCTCTTCACATACAGCGCAGATCCTACTGTGGCATGCCTTCTCCCGTTATTACACACGTGAATGTAGAGCAGCAAGCTGATCTCATACCATTGCTTTAGTTGTTTTGTCTGTGCCCAAGGAACATTGCTGCTGAGTCACCAGCATGTTCTGTGCATCTGTTTGCAGGTGTTAGTAGCCAAAGTTTGAATGATCTCAACCGGGAAAGTGAAGATTGTGTTTGCCTTGCAAATCTGGACCCAAAACAGCTAGAAGAAGAGAAGAATAAACTTCTAGCAGAGGCTGCTGCTGAACTGCGGGAAGAGAACACTAGGCAGGAAAAGATCCTGCAAGTTGCCAAGAGACTGGCAGCGCTTAGAGGCGAGGACCCAGAGAAAGGTGGGTAGCAGATGAGAATACAGTGCCAAGAGAGGAACCAAATTCCTGTGACAGAATAACTTCTTTTCTGAGAGGTGTTTATCCATTTATTTCCTCTGTTCTGCAAGAAGCAGACTGAGATTTGGTTCTGTCTGTAAAGTTGTACAGATTGGCTCATACTTCATGTGAAGTCAGTATGAAAGATCTTAGTTGAAAGTAAAGGCTGGAGCTGTTAAGTTGGACCGCTTTGTCTTGGACACTTCTTTGAGGTAATTCTAGCATGCTCTGGTGAGGTTAACAAAGCTTTTGACAAGCAAAGCTCTCTTTTTGGTGGGGATTTTTCCCTTCCTTCTTCCAGTATTAAAAACAAACAATAATGCCCTTTTTGAGGAGTCCCCCTCTGGAGAGGATCTGTATGTGCCAGAGCCAGAATGCCAAAACCAGTTCACACGACAAAGGATTGTCTCTGGCACATTAGTGGGCACAAGGTTTGAGGCAGGTGTGGGTTACAGTCTCCTGTCTCTTCCTCCTGCAGTTACACTGGAAACCTATAAACTCCCTGACAGCGATGAGGAAGTGGCTGAGGAGGAAGCCATTCGCAGAGTGCTAAAACAGGTCAGGAGTGGCAGCTGTGGCCTTGTTTATCTTCCTCTCAATTATTCCCAGTATGTATGTTACCGGGTGAGCGTGCAAAGGATGTGTTTTTGTTCCTGGGCAGAGTTTCATTCCTTACTCTCCTAGTGCTTTTCCAATACTAGCTCCCATGGGCCATTCAGCTACAGGTGATTGACAACGTTACTTCTAGTCTGTCACATTGTCTTTCTCTCTAACCCCACTCTGCTGGTACTTCCTTGCTTCTTGTTTCATCTTTTCCCCCAGCCAGCTAGAACATGGATGATAAGATGTGTGCTGTTTAGCACAGGTTATGCCTAGATTTCTCTCTAAAATGTCTACAAATTTTCTTGCAGACAGACACGAGCTTTCTGCGCTTAAGTTTCTGCCTGATTACAGACCCCATGCATGTGCTTAGCGTAATATTGAGGGTCTGCTGATGGCTGCACTGCAAAGCAGAGTGTGTTAGCTAAAGGCCCCTGCTGCTACACTGACTTCACAATGTACACACAGTGTTCAGAGTGCAGACAGAGCAAGCTCACATCTATCTGGATAACACTAGATGTATTCAGACTTGTCATCTGTTACTGCATGAGGGCAGGAGGTTTAGAGCCTAGAATGAGGCTCCCAGATGTGTTTGAAACAAGAAGCTTCTTGCTTTCTGTTGTTACCAGCTCACAGAGGAAGCAGCCTTGGATGAAGCAAGTGGATTCAACATTCCTCCAGATCAGACCACCCAACCAGGACCCTCACAACAGAACCTGCATAAGAAAGCAAAGCAAAAGGTCAGTGAGCTGGTCAGGATCTCTTGAAATGACATGTTCCTGGGTCTCAGGAGAGTATGGTTCTGTAGCAAAAGTCTGCTGTATCCTAGGCTTGATACAGGGGGGAAAAAAAACCAACTAGCTTCTCCAGAGCAGACAGGCTGATTGGCTTCTGCAAGACTGACCAGCCCTGAGCACAGCTGTGAGTCATTCTTGTACTTTTTAAAAGGAATTGCTCCCTGGAATAGAATTCCTTTTGGGCTGGCTTTCTGCTGAATGGGATGGTGTTCTCTAAACCCAGAGAAGTTAGTGTAGACCTCACAAGATGGATATTAGAGAACTGATTTTTAACTTGCCATTATAATTAGACCAAGAAGGCCACGGTCTAGTACCATACAGCCTGAACCAGGGCAAGTGGGAGGTTTACCAGTGCTTTCAGCATGTGCGGAATAGAACCTCTAGATAGTAATCGACTGTGTTCTCATATAACGTCAGAGGAAGGAATTAGTAACAAGATAGCCTTCACTCAGAATGGATTCCAGCCTATTATAGAAATACATACACCTTCTCTAATGTATATTACAAGAATTAAATGGACCTGTGACTCACAGACACCTGACAGGCCTGTCCCCAGTGGAAGAAATTAATTAATTGCGAGCATTATTAAAAACACCCATCTCATAGGTATGCCTTCTTGCGCTTCTGGGATTTCTGATGCAAAAGATAGTGCCATCTTATTGCTGTTGTGTTAGGAAGCTGCCTTTGCCAGTGTCCAGGCACTGTGTCCCAGTGTGTTTGTGGCTGTTCAGTTCCACAAGAGTTCTCTGTAAAGCAGAAGGAGACAATAGATGGCCTTATGGATAGATTTTTAGGTTATGATTTCAGAAAATCTTTTTGGCCCAACCTCAGGTGCAAATCAATAGCAGGGGCCTTTTGGCAAATCACTTCCTTTGTCCCCCAGTTTTCTTTCTATAACAGGGAGAAAACAACCCCCCCCACCTCCCCATTGCTTTCTCTTCCCACACAACTGCTTTCAGCAAAAACTGTTTGATCGCTTCCTTTTGCAGCCGGGATTGTCTGTCATTTGGTATTGCTGTGGTGCCTGTCGGAAGATCTGGGCTTCATGCCCTTGACACCGTATGGACAATGTTGGTGTATATTGCTGTAGACACTAAATGAGGGTGAATACCTGTTTACCGTCTGAGCAACATAGATTCCTGAGCAAATGATTTAATAATCTAGATACGTATGGAGCCTATCCTTGGGCTCTGGGCAAGCTCATCTCACAGACTGAGGATCAACAGGGAGTGAACTGTGGACCATGTGACATGTATTGTGGCCATCATGCATTACAATTAAAGTCTTGTATTGTCTGTGCTGGAGTTTGAATTCTGTGTCTCTGTTTTCTTTCTGAATTAGAGCCAGACCCCGATCACCACTGCTTTTGCCGGGACAGATGACAGTGATGAGGATGAGTTACCCTGGTGCTGTATCTGCAATGAGGATGCCACTTTGCGCTGCCATGGCTGCGACGGGGATCTCTACTGCCAGCGCTGTTTTCGGTAAGTCTCACAGTTCCTCTTGGTCCGAGGCAGGTCACAGGTAAGCTTGGCTGCTTTTCTTTGTTCTTTCCGTTGCACAGAAAAGCAGGCATTAGGAGGGAAGATTTGAGGAACCCAGATCTGAACTGAATGCTAGTAGTTATGGAAATACTTTGTGTGATCAGTAGTTATCCCAGGCTTCAGGGACTAAAGTGGTCCTAAGCAGAAACGTTCTGTCTCTACTGCTCCAGTGCATGTTTGGGCACATTGTCTGAGTCTTCTCTGGAGCAGCTGATGTGCTGCATTGCGTGGGATGGGATAAGTGAGACCATTGTTCAGTGACTCCTATGGCTTGTTAATGTCATTGATGGATGATCTGGGCTGGATTCCCATAAGAGGGGGGATCAGATAGTATAAATTCTTGAGGTTTTTCTTAGGTTGAGACTGGGCAGTCTTAAACCATATTGTTGAAATATGTGTGAGTGAAGCTTTTTTCCTCAGTCATGCCTTAAAGCATCTGTAGTCTTGGCTCTTAAACATGTGTAGCTTGATTTTTGACAAAAAAAGTTGCATGTCTCAGATTTGGAGGGTTAATTCTTTTGCATACAAAGCTATTCCTCACAGCTTGTCTTTTTCATGTGTCAAAAGTATTGGGTAGTTGGCTGGGTTCTCAGATTAGTGCTGGATGACCTTTAGACAGCAGGATGCTAAGAATTTGGTTAGGATAGTAAGAGATGCTTTTGAGGATATTCTCTCATTTTCTGCAAATGTTTTTGTAGAGAGATGGAAATGGAGAGGGAGAAAACATGAAAATTGTAAGAAAACATATGACTGGCAATGTTAGATTATTAAAAACAAAACAAACAAGCAGCAAACGTCAGTCAAAGCAGAATCAGCAGTCTGGCAGGTGAGTGAGTGTATCAGCTGCATGCTGCAGATGCAAGCTTGTGTCTTACTCAGTACTGCCCGGTTCTGAGCATGCTTAAGACAGCTGCCAATACACTGCGTTTTAGCTACAACAGTTATTTTTCAGAATTGTGGGGAACAGCCAGATGTGATGCTGAAAATGAGCCACCAGTTACATGAATCTCTCAAAGCGGGAAAGAGACAGAGGAACTTACTGTAATTTCCCATTCCAGCAGGCAAGGATGAGCAGACCTTTCCTGAAAGCACCTCAGGGGTTTCTGTTACAAGCAAATATCTTAAGTAGTCAGTCCACATGGCTGCCAGTTGGGTCCTCACAGCTAGCATTTGGGATAGATTTCTAGCTAAGGGCTGCTGGGAGACATCTTGTGCAGTGGCTAAGGATGAGTTCCCTGTCTGGGTATTTACTTCTCACTGCACTCTGTGTTTGCTTCTCAGGGAAGGTCATGATGAGTTTGACCTGAAGGACCACCACACTTCCCGCTATCATCTTCCTTGCAAGTAGAAGTGATTGCACTCTTCATGGGCAGAAAAGGAGACGGAGAACAGAGAAAGAGAGGAGTTGGCCAGATGGGAAGAATCCAAGTGGATCTGCAGCCAAAACTGGTGATGTTTTGGACAGTTAAAGGATGTACTGTAATCTGAGAAAGGCTTGAAGGGCGTGTGACTTTTATCCTCACAAATACAACCAGAGAAGCACAGGGTTTGGCGGGCATGCTTGGGGATAAACGAGGAGTTGATATGAGGAGGTGGATACGAGTCTGTAAATACAGACGGTAAGGCAATGCGGGTAGCAGTAAAGACGTGTGTTTAAGGCAGTACTGAACTGGCTGATAAGTAACTTTCTGCTTTTGCTAACAGCTTACACACTGGTTCAACAGGGAGCAAAGCACTTTGCACTAAGAAAACTGTCTACATCATGATCACGTGTGTGATGAAAACTTCCAAAGCAAAATAAAAACTACTTACAGAGACCTGTGGTTAAAGTCTCTCTTGGAAATGCCTCATAGCCCTTTACAAACTGTTGCCCTCTTGTAATGGTATCTTAGTCCTAGTGTCAAGTGGCTTTGAAGGATCATGAAACCATCAAAAATGTTTCTGTGGTGTGGCTGGAGAAGGTGCAGGGGCTACTCTACGTTGATGGGGCAGTATTGCTCATGAACTTGAAATGAAGGATGCTTTGTAAAGGTAATTCACTAGTGGTGCACAGCATTGTGATCTGCAGTGGCTGTGCAGAGGTTCCATGTGGTCTGTAAGAGCAGCACGCTAATCTGAAGAGTTGTATGTTAGTCTGAAAGTGGGGTTTGGCTCTGTTTATTATTTGGTACCCTGGTAGGATAAAGATGTTTACGCGGCTATGAGAGAAGCTCAGTTTAATATGCTCGTATCCCTCCTTGCAAGTGGCACTTGCCAGTGACCATAGCACCCAGAGTTGTTTCAAATACCTGACTAAACTTGCCCTAAATTGGCTCTAATATCCCATCAGTGTGAGCTCTTCCCAGGACTATAACGTGACTTCTGAGACTTGGTTGTCTCTAAAGTTGACAAATTCCAGGGGTGAAAAAAATCAAGGATTTGCCTTTGACAGGGAGTTCCCAATGAATCCTGCCTGTCTGGTTTGACACTGCCGCTCCCAGCTCTCTGCCCTGCCCCTGTGCTTAAGGTCACTACCTCCGGAGGTGAGTTGACGAAACAGTGTTTGCCTGCACCTCAGCCACTCCTGCTCAGAGCACGGCAAATAAATTAAACTACTGCTGAAGATGAGTTTGTGCTAACATGCTGGACTGGATCAGGCCCTTCAACAGAAACCTGTATCGGACAATATAGAGTAGTAATACTGCAGGTTACCATGCTAAAAAGTGCAAGCGTATCTGGCAGTGCCATCAAAACTCATTGTTAGGAAGGAGTGGCAAAACCTGACTCTTGGGAAGGATCTTTTTTCTCCTGGCAGTGCTTGCTTTGCCTGCGCCTGTCTCCTTGGGACAGGTAGATAGGAAAACTACTTCAGTTGTTCTGATGCAAGAGGTCACGATTAGTCTTGTGTTACACAAAATTTAACTAGAGCGTTTTTGCCCTGAGGAGTTTGCAGTCTTAAAAATGAAAAAAAAAAAAAAAAAAGCTGTACTGGCTTTGTGTTATTGTAGGAATGACACTTTTTCATTGCTATTTGACCCAGATAGTTAGTCTGATAGAATGACAGCCCAATTCTGTCTTAGATTAAATCCTTTGTGTTCTGAATGTGCAGGAGAATATGCAAATACCTGTTCTTATAGCTCTTCTAAGACTGATCTGCTCTTTTGGGCTTCAGCCTGTGTCCTTTCCAAGCAGTTAGTAGACATTTTAATTCTTGCTTTACAGCTGCTTTTTTTTTTTTTTAATATCTCAGTATGAGCTGGTGCGCTACTTGCAACGTTTTGAACGCTTTATTAACCACACTGAAACTTTGAGCTCCCTCTGCAATTAGGCAGCCTGTTTCTTGTAAGCCCTGCCCTGTTCACACCAGTAGAAAAGGAGCAGGTTACAGCTGGAAGCAGTTTATTTGGTTTCCCAGGTTGGTTTCTGTGGGTCATCCCAAGGAATCCAAAAATGTACCCAACCCAATACCTGAAATAGAACTTAGTCATACTTGGAAGAGTCTCTTCAGTCATATGCACGCATGCTGATGCTTTCCCTGCACTACTAATGGACATTTTTGTGGCTGCTGAGCTTTCTGCATGTAATTGGCCATTTTAGTGGCAACCCAATCACTTTCTCCTGAAAAGCCATTCCCACTGTAGCTGTTGCCTCAGTGACCTCTGCGTAGGAGGAGTAGAAGGGATATCTAGATAAGCTGTCTGCAGGAAGCAAACTTAGCTGAATCTGTCTTTGTGAAAGAAGAATCCTGCATGACCTTTAAGTGGGCAGTGTGCTTTTAGCTGTGTTGCTAACTCCTTGTCCTTGTCTTTGAAAAGGTGCGTGACAGGCCAGATCAACTTCGGTCACAGCCATTCAATGACTGAAAAGAGCTTGGTATCTCCAAGAAAGAGAATCAGCTTCTTTGTAGCATGCCATGAGGTCACAAGAATATTTTCTTTCTCTCTTGAAATATTTTGTATATGTAAACTATCAAAGGTAGGCTCCACCCCAACAGGAATTCAAACTAATGATAACACAAGACTAAACTGAGATTAGTTTACAAAGAGAAGTCTCAGCCTAGTTAAACTGAGTTGGCTTTCATTTGCTGTGGTTCAGGAGCATGCATGTTGTCTCAAGTGCTGTAACATCATCATGTGTCCAAATGCAGCAACCAAATTATTTTTAAAGACAATGTAAGTGTTGTTCATAGGGAAAGGGAAAATTGTGCTAAAGGTTATTTTATACACCTTCATAAATCTTCAGTCAGAGAAACACATGAACTTTCACACATTCTGAGTTATCTTGGTATAATCAAGAGGGCAAAGTTCCTTTAAAGTAACATTCTTACGCAGTATCTGTGTACCAATAATTAAAGCCGAAGGTAAGCAATGGTGCTGAGAAACAGCAAAGTTAACTGGAAGCTCTTTGTTAAAAAAAAAAAAAAAAAAAGAGTTTAGTCTATCCTTATGGTCTAGGCTGAGAGTAGCCAAAAATTAAATAAAAGCAAGTATGACTTACTACTTTTAAGAACTAAACAAAAAGTGTTAGTCTGATTGCCCTATGTTTCTTTTTCAATTGCACCAGTGAGCTGAGAAATCATCTAGCACTGGTGACATGTTGCTTTGTTCCCCGTGATCACACTCTGCTCATTTGAAGCCCTCTCTCCTGTGGTAGTGATGTCCTTATGTGTTGGAACCAACTGTACATCATAGGGGCTGCAGCTTACTCTTTTTCTGCTACTTGCAGAATAAGTGCAAAGACCACTTCTGTCAAGCAGAGATTCAAGAACCTGTCCATGTCTGTCTTAAAGCATAGGCAAAAATTCTCTTTGCTTCACTCCATATTGAGGGCACACAGAACAATGCCCAGGGTGGAGAAAACTTATTTCCTTGAGCCAGAGGAGAGGCATCTCAGGTCTTTGTGCTGTTGCAGTGCAGCAGAATAAAACAAAGCCTCCTGGCAGGGTACGTAATTAATCTGGACTCCTGTGCACTACTGTGCTGCAGCTAGTTACAGCTCTAGTTTAGGACACTCAGCTCATGGCTTGTCCACCTAGATCTTCCACCTGAACTTCTGTTTAAACCTAGTCTGGGTTTTTAACAGTGCTCAGAGCTCTTTGTCGGTGTGCTGCTCTCATTTCTCAAGGGATGTGATACGTGAGTCTTACCAGGTGTCAATCCATGAGCAATGCCAGATCTATAACCAGTGCAGCTCTGGATTTAATTTTGTTGTTGTTATTTAACTTACAAAGCTGAGATTTCAGGATGGCAGGCGTGTCCTATTAGCCCCTTACTAAGCCAGAAATGGCATGTCCCTAGGGCTACCATAGTTATATATGGACCTGATAAAGAGGGCTTGCTAACTTCCAGGAGGCTGTCACATACACAAACAGCACGCGAAGAGAAGCAAGCCCTTACATCACAGTTGTTATTGCAGCTTGGATTTTGTCCTCTTAGAGATGTGTACAGCCCACAGCTGGTTCACTGACACTTCTGACGGAAAATGGGAGGGAGCAAAAGGTAACAGTCGTCACCCTGTTACTGATAAAGATGAAAAGACTAATGTATTTAAGATATTACTGGTCCAGCCCAAGAGTTCTCGTTTATCTTTGCTAGCTAACCTGCATGTCCCTTTTGTTCCATAGTTGTCCCCTTCTGTCCTTGTCTGACAAAACTTACTCAAAAGTTAGCCTTGAACATCCTGGTACATAGAAGCCCCTCTGGATGTGACTCGGCAACTCATCTCTTGTGTTTGAGGGGCGGGCACAAGAGTGTAGGGGCAGGACATAATGTGAGAGCCTGCACTACCTAAGCAGTCAGCCTCCACTTGCTGTCTTATTTCCTAGCCCCATGTGTCAAGTTACTGACTTGCTGAGAGGCTGGATGTAGTTTCCTCTGTATTTTTCCAGACACACATCAGTTGTAGCCAGAAGAGTTTGTGCAGCAAGACGATGTGTCCTACTTCACCTCTCATTTGTGAGACCTGCCTGTCTGCAAAAGATTCACTCCAAGATGCTCCCTGCAGGGAAATTGGGAGCAGGTATTTTTTCACTTCAGTTTCTTTAGTGTCTAAAAAGAGAGCAAAAGCAAGCAGGGCATGGCTGATTTTCTCTGTTTTGATATACAAAATAACAATTTTTCCAACATCATTTTAAATTATGAGAAAAATCATTCCCACACTTCTAAATCATTAAGCCCTAAATTCCACAAAAAGGAAAAACAATCTCTCTTCCATTAGCCCTAGCAGCTGTTTCACTAACTTCCCCTTAACAGGTGCCTTTGAACATTTTCCTTCCATTCTACTGTATATTTTCTGTCCAACCTTCATGAATAACAGAGGCTCAATAAGACTTACAAAGTACGTGCAATACTGTAGCATCAGGTACAGCAGTAACAAGCTGCAGATCACAGCCAGACTGCAACAGGGTGCAGCTTAACAGTAACTGATTTTCCATGTTGATGAATGAGTGATAACCAATGCCTTGTTTTCCTTGCAGCGGATGGAAAGAAAGAAGTCTTGATGAGCTCCTTAGAATTGTATTCAGTGCTCCTCAGCCAGCATGGAAATTGCTAGAAGAAACTAAAGGAAGGACATCTTGTCCTGTTCCACAGGTTAACATGCCCTTTAAGAATCAGGAAAATGTACAGTCTAGCTCCCTGCTGTGTGCATAGATCTGGAAGGAGTGGAGACTTCACACCACTGGTACAATGTTCACAAACTTGGTGATGTTTCTGAATAACAGTAAGTTCTAAACATATTCTGAAGTGATGTTGCTGGTCCTGTTTTTTGTGGGGAAGATACACGTTTCCTCGTGACCAAAGCTGGGTGTTCCATGTGGGCAAGGTCACTTCTTCTGAGGATTAGTGAGTCTCCGGAGACCTTTCAATCGACTGAGCAGTTCCGTAATGAAGTCCTACAAAGATAATTGGTTGAAGAAGGATGTTATGTTAATTCCAGCGCTCACCAGCCCAAAGAGTACTGTAGCACTTGCATTATTCCCAAATTCACCTTCAAGTTGAGCAGAAACCAGAATTTTTATGTGTATTGAGCAAACATATCTTTTAGCTTAGGAAGGGGGATCTTTTGGTGGATGAGAAGAGTCTAAAAGCCCCTCTACTTCCCTTCTCCTGTCTCCCTCTGGAGCACCCATGTTTACTTTCTCCCCAGGAGCCAGCCTGCCCTTTTATACCTTTAGATGACCTCAGGATGCTGTGGTCCTCTGTTAGATTCCCCTGCTTCCTGTTGCCACTATAACCTCCTGCCCACTCCTGCTGCCCTGCCAATCTAGGGTAAAGCAAGCTGTCCCTCTTGTTCAACCTGTAAAGCTCCACGTTGTGGATTGCAAACCATTTCGGAGCTCTGCCAATTCTACAAGGAAGTGGCTGGCAGAGAGGAGGTGGAGCAAAACACACATAGGAGTAATGATAACCTGGAGCAGGGGTTGAGGGCAGAGGAGATAGATGGGCAGTTAGTGGAGATAAACCCTGACTACTTTGCTGGCACAGACAAGGACTATGAACTAAACTGGACCATCTGGTTATTCCGAGCAGGAGTCAATGTGACTAGTGCAAACTTTACCCTCTGCATGGCAGGTATGACCATAAAGGAGTATGCAGCCTTTTTTCACCCAAAGAGGTAGCTACGTGTCCTCATAGTTAGGCAAAGTCACTGGAAGTATTGCAGCTTGTTACCATTTGTGCTGTGTGGAAGCTTCCTTGCTTGGGGAATCAGAGGTTGTCTGCCACAGCAAGCTCTGTAAGTAAATGTCTAGGATCATACATACCTTTCCAGTCAGTCCCTTCAGAGGGAACCAGATTTTTTCCTCTGCTTTCTGCAAATAGACTGCTGTGATCTTTCAACGGGACTAGATTCAGGATCACCAAGGTGAAAAGCACGTATTTTTGCCAATGGGGCAGCAGTATCTGTAGTTAGCATGCACCATGCTGTCCGTAAGACACTTTCATGGCTCATGAATCAGTAAAGCAAACTCTCTTCAGTTATCTCTCTGGGAATGCGGGGTTCTTGCCTAAGATCTGAAATTCAGACACTGTGAAAACTATTTCCCTATTGCCAGCCTTGTCTTCTGAACCCCCACTAGGAGACTATCTGTAATGATTGCTACAGCCAAGTTTAATTTCAATTATAGTCGTGTATCCGCCTCATTTTCTGTATGTTCCTCACTGTACAGCTACATAGGCTCAACAAGGTGTGGAGACTGATGAATGATGTCCAAGCACAATGTTCACATACAATACACGTGACTGACGCAGGGATGGGGGACTCCATTTTGCACAGGTATGCAGTGCAGTGAAGGCGATTGTTATGGGGCTCCACTCCTTTGGACATTGTGAGAGCTTGTGTGATTTCTTTAACTCTCTAACTCAAAACCAATACTTGTGAAGTTCACATGGATAACAAACACATGTAAAACTAACTTACATGGTCACTGCTCAACAATGATCTGCCCAATCCAACCTGAGAGCCATCCTACATTCTTGTCACTCATAACACTAGAGTGGTTTAACCTAAGAATGCATTTAGTTAACAGTGTACAAGATGTGAGCTCTATCACTGTTCATGGCTTTTCTACACTGAGGACCAAATAGCCACTCAGCTTGGTCAGCTTAGGATGTCTAAAACATGGAATGAACTTTCTTTGGTTGTAAGCATAATTCCATATTTTCTCCACCACTCTGCCTTCAGCTCACCCATGTAGATTTACATGTATTTTTCTATCAGCAGAATAAAGTGGCAAGCACTTCCCACTGGGAATTAAACAAATCTGCAGCGTCATGTTAGGCATGGTAATATCTTGACTATTCAGCGAAGCATCAATAAAGACACACTCTTAACAGCAGAGTATAACATCTATATATTGATGGTGCTTCACTCACCTCTGTTGGACTGGAGCACTCATGGAGGATTTCCTAAAAACCAAAGAGGAATCATCTTAGTATTTTATGTTTCCCTATTCTCCCTTCCCTACAAAAAAGTTATATAATCTTCCTACATTTGACAGGCTAAGACACAGGGAAGCATCATACAACAGTGTCTATACATATTTTGTACCCCCCACACCACTACTTCTCTTTATGAAGGAAGTCCCTAACATAAAGTCACCGAGTTCCTCTATCTGACCTGTAGTTTTAATTTCTGTTCTTCATTAGGGACCTCCAGAAGATCTTCAAGATCAATTTGCGGTTCAGGAGCTGCTGCCTCCGTTTCCTCTCTTAGCTAAAAAGAAAAAAAAAAATAATACACAATTAATAAATCTGCAAACTTCTAAGAACTCTAGAGGCCATCTTTAAAGAACTGAGCATCTGAGAAGGAACTAGTTACAATAAAACTATGCTGCAAAGTCGAGGTCAAGATATAAATCATCTCAAAATAAGGAGGTTCTTATAAAGAGGATTTCAGGCATGGTTTCCAGCCCCTCTATGGTGTCTGCTACAACCACACATCCTGATGTACATGGTCTTAATCTTGTGCCACCTCAGCATTTGATACCACTGCTCAGGGATCATTGTCAGTCATGGGAAGACTCTTCCAAGAATATCCAACCGCAACTGCCAACTGCCATGCAATGTACGCCAGCCTCATCTATGAAGAGTCTGCACAAGCATTCACCAAGCTGAAATGCAGCGGGCTTAATCTTAGAGAGCCACAACTAGTACAAAGAGATTTTAGGCTTTTAGGCTAAATAAATTCACATAGCTGGTATTTATACTAAGTCTTTTTGCAGTAATGGAGAGAAAAACAATTGCACTTTTAAAGGCTTAGCAATGTTTTGCTGGCTTTCTCTAACAGACATGAGAAGGATATAGTAGTCTCCTTTAATGTAAGAGAGACCCCAAGCTTTGGCGATTGGAGTAATAATCTTGTAACGCATGGGGGTGTTAGTTGGAAACGTTTGTAAACTTGATCACAAACACATTTTAGCTCCACATGTCTCTACAAGACTGTAAGGAAAGCAGGCTGTGGTTTCCAGTGTATTTATTTGCAAAATGAATCTTTGGCAACACAACACTAGTGATATTTGAGCATAGTAATCAGCAGAGTAAGGATACTGAGTAAACAGTGCAGTACCCAATGGCTGGGTAGCATTTATGGATGTGTGTGTAAAACATTAAACAATAAAGGCAATACTTACGGGAAAAAAATAAATGTGTTCTGAGCAGTCGCTGATACCAAGCCAGAGAGGAAAAAGAAACCCTTTGTTCAGCTTTGTTACGCAGTTGACTTGACAGTAAGTAATAGAACAGAGTTAAAGATATTGTACTGTGACCCCCCCACAACATTTCTTCTTAAAATTAATAGTTTTTATGTGACTGTACAGACAACAGGTGTTGATCCAGCCTGACTTTGGTTAAGAAGCTAAATAGGCCAGGAGGGTGAGACAGGCTAGGAACTCCCTATGGCTTTCTGGTCCTAGTATGGATGGTGTTCTGGCTTCCACATGCAGGGAATCGTCTTGAAAATCAAAATTGTCTCCTGAGTCCTAGTTTTGTTGCAAAAAGCCTCATGGCAGTAAATAGCATAGCATTCAGATGATCTGGATCAGGAGGCAATGTCTGAATGAACGTTGCTGGCATCTGCAATGCTGTTTATTCTGACTTTGCCACGTGGGTGTCTGGAAGACACAGAGGAACACTGCACTGCCAAGGGCAGCTGGAGCAAAGGAAGCTGACAAAGAGACAATGGAATGGAAGCTGATGGACCCAGGGAAGACCAGACTAGCCAGGCTAACCAAACAGTCTTGCCACAATGCACAGAGGAGAGCTGGAGGACCTGCTGGACACCTGGGTGATTACAAGTAATTTATTGTGGCATATTATTTATTTGAAAAGATCCTCTGTAACCCCCTGTCATACTCTGTTAACAGTCTCTGACCTGGCACAGCATCATGTTATGTAGTTCCTTGTAGCAAATCTCTTAGGTTGGCCCAAATGCCTCAGGAAGCTGGGAAACCTGTTGTGCTGGAGAGGTGCTAGCAAAGGCAATCCCCTGGCAATCTGTTCCTGCCAGGGCATGGCTGTATTTCTCGCTTGTGCCTGCTGGGGTTTTGTAGTAGGGAAAAAAAATATCCCCTTCGGGCAGCTACTCTGATGACAGTGAACAGCTCCTAATTCTCAGAAAACCAGAAGTGATAACATAGCCTTACTTGTTTTTTCTGACACCTTTAGAAGTGTATGTCTAGATTTGGGCAAGTGAGAGCAGCACACAGGGAGCCTCATCTTGGGTCATGTTACTGGTGGTACCAAGTGCTTCTTGTCTATCTCAAACAAACAAACAAAAACCCAACACCCAAGCCTTCTCTTTAAAACTGCAGTAATTCCCCAAAGGGCAAGATGTTCTGTTACTCAAAGCAGCAGCCATTCTCTTTGCGTATCTCTGGCAAATTTCAACAGTCAGGCTGAGGGCTCTCTGAACTGAGCTACCAGCGCCAGGGACAGTCCCTTAAATGCCAGCGCAGGCATGGCTGGCAAGTGACACCTTCACTGCCGGTCTTCTTTCAAACAGCCTTCACTCACCACACCAACACTCTTAACACTTTGCAGACACGCTGCATTTTGCTGGTCTGTCCAGGCCTAGCAATAACATCTGCTCCTATGTGCACTACAGAATGTTTCATAATGCATTATCAAGAGGCTTAAGATACAGGTGAGAATTTATTACTATCATTTTATAAACTCTAGAAAACAACTGGAAATTCACAATTAAGTCTTAAAGAGATTATGAGCTTTTATCCTTTGTCATTTTTACTAAACAAGCTATAAAATTGTTTGGGAAGTCTAAGAATGTTAATTAACAGAACAGGAGCAGTCGTATTTTCAGAGGAGCCATGCATTTACGACAGAAAGAAGGAACTTTTTCATCGTATTTGTCTTCTGCTGCATGTTCTTTCCATACAGCATAAATTAAAACAGAAATTAACTTTTTCTCTCCCAACATGGCATGAGAACCTGGTACATTCCCATGAATGGGGATCAACTAAGAAAGAGACACACAGAAAATGATTATAATATTGATGATAATAATAAACTACATCAGCAACAACAATAACAAAGGCAGCCTCAGAGAAGGCTACTTCTGAAGTTTGTCTCTTCAGCTGTGGAGCTGACATTGTTCTGTGTCTCTCAGGCCCAGAAATTCAGCCTGGGCAGGCAAAAGCTCCTCTCTATCATCATGGCATATGGCACAAAAATCACCCTTCCTGGGTGGTTCTAACATGTCCACTCGCACTGTTGACTGCAATTTGAAACTGCTGATGCTCGGAGTGGAAGACTCTGAACAGTCATCAGCTCTTTTTGCCTTGTATCTCAAAAATGTGCTTAACGCTGTGCTGGGGTGCAAATATGGAAAACAGGGCAGAAAGGGCTTGACAGTTCATTTAGTCCATCCCCATCCAGGACATGAATATGCTGTTTTACACAATTTGTTAAATTAATCTGTGTCTTCTGTTGAAGATGTACTGCACTGTGAGTCAAGAAAGCTATGTTCTCTTACTGCATCAGCCATTGCCCTACAGATAAAAACAAAACCCTTAGGTCACGCTCCTTAAATGGGTTTCAGACCATGATGTACAGTGTGGGAAATCCTTTCACTTTTCCTGTACCACACTCCAAAGGAATTATCTCAGCCACAGAAAAGCACTATCCCTTCTAAGATCTCCCAGCGTAAGTGCCATCCATCTAAGCACAAAATATGAATAGAAGCGATACTACCAGGTTAAAATTTCAGTGTACCCAGCCAGTGCTGGCACTTAACTTAAATGGCACACAACCCCATAGAAAAAATGTCATGTACCCTGCAACAGTTCAGGTAAAGACTGGTACCATTCAGGTGCTGGACCTAGGCACTCCCGGGTCTTTTTTAGTGGGAACAGCTCTCTGATAGGAGGAAGAATTTAGGAGGGACAGTTCCTGGTGGAATGGGAATCTTGGGCAAGGAAGACGGCTCTGGGGATTTGTAAAGATGAAGGCATAAGCTCTCTAATTTGAGTATGTTTGTTGTTTGTTTTTCTTTCTTCCCCTGCTGCCAGTAGTGTGTGCAGACTCTCCAGCTACAGCATTATCCAGAGTGTCTCATTCAAACAGCAGCTATAGCTACGCTGTTGTGACCAAAAGGAACATGGATGCACCGATAACTCTAACCCAGCTAGCTTGGATGCTGCTTGCAGCAAAGCCACTGACCCCATGGGTCTCAGCAACAAGGTTTGTACATCTCTCTAGGTTCTGCTGCTCATGCTGGGCAATAGGTACGACCCCCGGCAGTTTAAAGCTAGTTGGACTATATCGGTGCAAGTTTCTCAGACTGCAGACACACCGGTCAGAGTGCAGTAGCAGGTAGCAATAAGATACCTACTGAAGACTGAAGATGAGAAGCCATTTCCAGTAAGGCAGAGCAAGCAAACTCCTGCCCCAGCACACAGGCCCTCTGGTCCCAGCCACCCGGCGAGTGAGGGGCTGGTTTGCCCCAGCTACTCACCCGGCACTGGTACAGCTCCTGCAGCTGGGCGTTGATCCATTCCTCCAGGTCAAGCCAGCGCTGTAGGTCTTTGCGGTTGTACTTGATGGTTAACTTGCCCAGTTTCCTGTGTGATGATTCCTCCCCAGGTTTTTCTGGCGTCTGGAAAGTCACCCGGGGCAGCGCGCTGGAGTTGCTGGCCATGCTCACTGCTTCCTCCTCCGACAGCAGGAACTGCCCTCCCGTGGGCTCCCTCGCTCCTTTGCTCTGTTTGATTTAACCAACGCCTCTCTGCAACTACAGGCTCACAGCACAAGCTACTGACAGACGCCAAAGGCGGGGAGCATCGGTGATCCCAGGGAGAGATGGGGGAGACCGCCCGGCCGGGCAGCAGCCAGGCTCTGCGGGCAGAGTTACAGCGTTACAGCGGCAGCTTCTTGGGTTTCACCATCGGCTGCGCTGACAGGAGCGGGGAGGCAGGGAGAGGAGCTGTTGTAATAACATCTGTTGTTAAAAGAAGCCAAGTGAACCAGGGAATTGATGAACCAAGTTTGTTAATATTTAAGTCAGCTCCAAGAGGCGGGGCAGACGGAAGTTTAAAATGACTGTTTTTCTACAGGCATGGCTTACGTGCATGTACAATTCCAGAGGGCTGAACCATACATAATGCATTGAATTCAAGCTCCATGAGCCCCTGTAAACTATTTTGTCTGCAGCTCCAGGGTTTAGCTCCCACTGAAATGGTGTATTTGGCATTTTCTGGCTAAAGCACTGGACCCAGCACAGATAAGGAGAAGTGGTCTGGAGTCAGGTGTCTACATCCTCTATTTTACAAGGGTGGGAATACCAGGTCAGTGCCATTGCAAGCCAAACTTGGTCTCAACAGTCCCCATTTTGCATTGTTCTACAATCTGAAAATTTATTCCAGCTTTCTCAAAAATTTCTATAGAAATCCCAGTGGCCTTAATTCCAGATCATTTCACCAAAGCACTTCTGAGATAAGACAAAATACCTGTGCTCTTATTAAAATTAAAAAAAGTACAGTATTGGATGTGATGACACTGCAGGGAAAGGCCTGTCTAAGGGTATAGCAATATCTCCTTACCACAGAAAAGTATTCATGGTAAACTGGTTCACCTGCTGAAGCGTCATAAGCTGCTATCATACTGTGCATTATCATTATTACCCAGTTTATAATCTCTTTCTTACTGGAAGACACGTCACAGGTCTGCAGCACTATTGCCCTATGCCATTTTAGGAGGCTACGTGTGAGCAGTGCTGTTCAGAGGAACTGAAAGCAGGCTGGCTGTGCTTCTGTGGTGCCAGGGCACTGGGACACCCGTGTTCCCTCCAGACACTGTCTCACTCCTTTTTCCATCAGTTCCCAGAGCCCTCTGATGACCTGCCCAGGGAGCTGCCCCATCAAATGGACAAACCAGCTGAGACACTCTGTCATGAAGCAAATCCAACAACCCCAGTCTCATGATTTATGTGTTGTACATCTCTGCTGCTCCTGTCAGCCAAGGTACTTCCAGTTTGGAGAGCAAGAGCTAGATAAACCAAAGCAAAAGTGACCAACCCTTCTCCCACTGATAGCTGCTGCTGGGCAGTGCGGAGCAGTCTGCAGGGGGGCTAGGCTCCTCTGTAAGTCATACCCAGTCCCCCTGCCAAAGCCACATTCCTGTGCCCAGAGGGGTGGTGGTACAGCCAGCCAGCAACATCCTGTACACAGGGTGATAGAAAAATGAGCAGCTCCATTCCAGCCCTTCTTTTCATACTGAATTTGTGCAAAAAATAAAAGCCTTTTCTGACAGAAAATTCCACAAAATGCCGATGCTGAAACTTGCTTCCACATCAATGAAAGATAAAGTATTAAAGTGTACCTGAAACTTGTATCATCTTCTTTGCTTTTCAGATAGCCTAAAATTTTTATTCAGAAGACAGCTATCGGCTATTTAATTTAAGCAGCTTTACCCACTTTTCCTCACAGCTTGGCTAATCCCCCCTCTAATCTCCCTCCTAAAACTGTCTTATTTAGACAAAAATTTCCCAGAAAAATCCATGTTGTGACAAGCTCAGAGCATACTCAGTGAGTGTGGATTCTTCAGAGATTCTTAACTGTTAGAAACCTTGCAAAACCCATTGAACACCCTACAATGTGTTTACAACTATTGACTTTTCAAAGGTTAATGTGCTGGCCCAACATGGGCAGGTTTTCACAAGGTGACTCCAGACCAAAGGACACACACTGCCAGGTGTCATGTTCCCATCTCCATACAGAAGGGCTGTATTTTGCTGTTCACGGACTGACATTTTTTAATGGGAGAAAGCAACTTATATTTTCCTTGGTTCTGAGGAACTCCAGACAGGCTGGCACTAAGATCAAGGAAAGAGGACCATACTTACAAGATAAGTTACCTGGCACTCCTGAGTCAGTCCACAAATTTGCAGCAGCTGAAGGTACCAGCAGGGAAGTTGCCCCTTCCTCCATCTCCTGTGCTGACTCTGATACTCTTCATTGAGACAGTTCATGAAAGACGGGGTTCACTCTATTAATCTTCTGCCAGCATAATTTAATTTATGAAGCATAGGATCCAGAGGTGACAGGATAGGTGTGAGGAAAAGGGAAAGGAGAATATAACCTGCCCTAATGGCTCTTCAAACAGCTTGAGCTGCTCTTGACTTGTAACCTCACTTGAGCGCGAGCAATGCGCTGAGATACCACATCTGAAAAGGTCCACAGGCAGAGCCACCGCACCGTCCGCACTCCATCGACAAAGTACTAAGCAGTTGCTGGTGCCCTCGTGCTGCTCTGTTGGTGTCACCCAACAACAGAATAAGACATTCAGAGGGGAGCGTCAGAGGCCCTTTCAGGAGCCAAAACAAGACAGATTACAAAATGTTTGTTCATCAGACTGCTTTGGATTATGAGTTTAGTCATTAATTCTTTGTAACGCAAAGGCAGCGATATAGAAATAAATGTGAACTGATACAGCAGGCCTCCTGCAGTAATAAAATTCTTCAGTCTATGATTAAAGCAAGAGGAAAAAGCAAAAAGACTGTGTGCAAGTTCCTGCAGGCACAGGACTGGGTGCCTTACACAGGATAAGTGATATTGTCTCCTTTGAACACAACAGCATCTCCTGCGGGTGCACCAGCCACCGGCCAGTGCTCGTAAGTGCCAGCTGCCACCCAACACGAAGTGGCTGCATGTCTCTTTTCACGGTGCTGCGCCCACCCTGTCCTTTCCACACATCGCAGCAGATTCAGGTGGCCAAACGGACAGAAGGACATTCACCATTTTGTTTGGACACGTTCAATGGGCAGATCTCTCAAATCTCAGGCATGGCTGGGAGATGGGATCTTATTTTCACCCCAGTTATCTCTCCTCATAGCCTTGGGCATACAACCTGGACCAAAATTTCAGAAGTGGACACACATATTTGGACAACTAAGTCATCTAATCAGACAACCTGATTTTTCACAAGAGCTGTGCACAGGTAAGCTCTGATGTAGGCAAATAAAGGGGGTTTAAACAGGGTCAACACATTTGAGTGTTCGACTGAAATTCTGTGCCTCAGTTTCCACGTGTGTGACCTGGGGTTGCTGCTCCTCCAGGCCTGCCCTAAGAGCGAGGTTTTGCCTCCAAAGGGAGGGTGGATTCGATACTGTGGAGCTGGGCTTTTGTGACTGTCTGTGGCCCCAGAGAGGGCCACCAAACCAAGCTGAGCATCTGTGCTGTAGCGCCAGGCAGCTGTGACGCTGATCGAGGCAGCAGAGCAACCAAGCGCATGAGGCAGGTCCGGTTACGCTCCTCTGTTCTTGAAGCTAATAATCGCCATCCCACACCTGTGACCTCAGCTGGTGCTTCTCTTTCTCTCCCAGCTGATGACTGTGGTGCATGCTCAATAATTCAGCAGGGCCCCAGCTCATCTTTCTAGAGAACCAGGTTG
>NW_010113075.1:4538-5644 GCF_000699245.1 Pterocles gutturalis | reverse complement strand
TCAAGAGACCCAGTTTGGCCTCTTCCCCGGGAGTCCCAGCCTAGAAAGGAACATTTCCCTTCAAGACAGCCAGAAGCCACTCTCCACCTGCTTTAGAAAATAATAACTTTCCCTGTGGTTGCAAACCTGGTAGTTAACACAAATTAAACCAGGGAAGTCAGCAGAGGTGACTGTATCAATACCACGGTGACACCACAAGGTAAAGAGGTTCTACATCCTCCTGTGAGCAGCAACAGGCACAGAAATAAGTTGTGCAGGTCAGAAAATGTAGCCAGAGCTGGAGATTTAAAAAGTCCAGAGCCCCAAGTTATCAGCCCTGATACACCCATGTCCTGATGTCACTCATCCACTTCCCTCATCCTCCAGTCTCTCCACAGGAGCGTGGAAACCAAAAAGGCTGCACTTTTGCCCCAGAGCTTTAGCAAGAATAGGGAGAGCACACCATCTCCTCTCACCTGCAGCTCGTGGAGAGTTAAGGAATCAGCCAGGTTGTTTCCAGCTCCCCCAGTCCACGCCTCCCGCCTGAGCAGTACTGCTACCTTCCCACCAGCACCCAGAGAGGAACCTGTATAACTTCAGTCAGGCAACCAGTAATCAGTCTCCCCTGACAGTCTTGCCTTTCATAAGGCAATGAAAGGGCAGAGAGAAGGAAGAATGCTGAGAGACAGAGGAAAACACTTCCCAGCTTAGTATTTGACCGATCAACCCAAAATTGCACTATTTGGCACCACCTCAGAAAACAGACAGGTCTCAGCAACAAAGATAAGCAGTCAGCAGCAGCTAGCCTGCTTGCCTGCCTCTGTACCTGGCAGTCACGTGAAGAAGAAAGGCTCATGGCTCATCAGCACCTGAGAAAGATAAATGAGAAATAGTTGTACTTACTGCTTTGGCACACCAGAGGAGTAGCAAACCCTGGACTCTCTTATCTAGGTAAATAATTATGCTTATCTATGTCCACCCTCAGACATCCTGTAGGTAGTGGGATGAGTAAGCATCTCCTCTGAATACTTAGGTGAAGCCAACAACATGAATTAGGTGCCAAATGGATTAGTTGGGGATCTTTGAAAACCTGTCCATGTTGTTTTGGTGCCCTCCCACTTGTATTG
>NW_010113075.1:256-4507 GCF_000699245.1 Pterocles gutturalis | reverse complement strand
TTCCCTACAGAAAGAGACCTGAGGCACTGAAAGCATTATTGGTGGTTTTGTGTGGCACAGGTTTCGGCAAGTGCTTGGATGGTAGAGTTGGAGACAAGAGAAGCACCGGCTGAATAGAAGAAGGGGATCTTCCTTGTTTTCCAGCCTGCTTTCAACAAGTCAGGCTTGCAGAAGCAGTCTGTATAGTTCTTGCACCAAGAAGTTTATTGTGACCCGCTCCCCTTGAAAGGGCACTATTGTACTTGTAGGGACTGCACTGCCCACACTTGCAGGGAAATCCCCATCCACAAACACAAGGGAGAGCAGCCTTTATGGGAGACACTGACAGCTGGCCTAAAGGCGTTGACAGTCAGAAGGTTTCCAGAGATGCAGTCACTGTAGGAAGTGGTAGAGAAGGAGAGGCCATGGGGAACCCCACTGCCAATCCTATTCCATTCACAGGCGCTGTAAAGAAGAGCTCAGGTTGCCTATGGGGCCTTTAATGGGAAACGTTAAATTTATTCTACTTCCTGCAAATTGAAGGAGCCATTTCCATACCTATCTCCCTGTAAAAGCCTAGAGTAGACGAGACAAAAACACAGATACTTTCTTGGTGTAACTAGTCTCAACACTATTTTCCCTTCTTCCTTTCCCAGTGCTCCTGCCCTTAAGGGTTTACCTTGACCAGCAACATTAAAATAAAAGCCAGTGCCATGCAGGGCTGCAGACAAGAACTTCCCCAATGAAACATTATACCCTCATTGTAACTCCCTTCCCTAAAGCTGCCCTGGATGCAATGGGAATAGCTCTCAGGAGGACTCAGCAGCCTGTCATCCTTTCCCTTGCTTCGTTCCACAGGACTGGTAGTTAGTCACTGCCCCGTGACGTCCCTCCCAGTCTCCTTTCCTTGCCACATCTTTGTGCTGTCACTTGCATCCGGGTCTCGCCCCTAAACCACACCAGGAGGTTTAACCTGAGGCAAATACAACAAAACAAGCAAGCAAGCAAACCTGTCTCCCAAGCGCTAATTACACGCAGAGCAGTTCCCAGGTGAAGCACAGCAGAAGAGATTTGTCTGCAGCAGCCGGTGGGACAAGCTGCTGTCAGGAAGTCACTGCAGACAGTGATGCCGTGGAGTAGGGCTGCACAGTAGGGAAAAGGGGATTTGAACCAAGTCTTCCTTATTTTTCTGCCTGTTGGGGTGACTTCCTTCTGGAAGGTGGGCGTCTACCTGCTGATGGATTCTGGGGTCTCCACAGCACTCACAAGAAGGCAGGTGACACAGGCTCCTGCACCCAGTTTGTGACAAGCCATGCGTGCCTAAGAGCTCTTAGTCAAATATTAAACTACGGTGTGGTTTACCCCCCCTGAGTCATCTCCTGGATGGTTTTTGCCAGACTGAGAGCAGACACTTCTCAAAGGCAGACAAATGTTAATGATGACTCACTGTTTCACGACCCCTTAAAAACACTCCCAAGTCAGATTACACACCCTACTTTCTCTTCATGCTAATATGAACAACATACAGCTCAGCTGAAGTTGTGGGAACTTATTCATTTCACAGAAGATGAGGGCTGCGATGGGATTTCTAGGTTAGGAGGGCAAGGAGTAAGTTACGGAAAGCTGCTGCAACAGAGAGAGGTTCCTAGTAGAAGTCCTTGATCTTGGGACTAATCTTAAATAAATTTTTAATTACTGAACCTCTCTAGAAGAAACTGGGCATATTTAGAAACTGTGCTGCTGCCACAGAGGTGGGATGCATCCCTCCTACGGAGGAGGACCAAAAAATGTGATCTTTAAAGGTCAGATAAACAAGCCAGACCCATCTGGTAAGCAGAAAAAAAAATGAGTAAAATTTATGAATATAGAGAATATAAAAAGTAAGATCAAATACTTGGGAAATTGTCACAAACAAATTTAGCTGGCGGCTGATCAGCTGAAAAGTGCAGAGAGAACAAGGCCAAGGTCCATAAAACATGTACTGTTCATAAGACGGCTCTGCAGTGAGCCTTTGAATGATACTCATACAATCCCAAGGTGTATTCAGCAACATATTTCCATCAGAGAGAGAGAAGATTAAGTACTTGGTAATGGTGATCCATTCTTTAGACTGCAGCACAGAATTCTGTAACACATATGTAATAATAAAAACCCTGAAACCAGAAAATGTGCAGAAAAAAGGCGATCAGGATAGCAGAGGGGAAATGGAGACGCTACCATAGAAGAACTGATTGAAAGATCATGGCTTACTTGCACTAGCGAACTGAAGACTGAGTTAGGATATGACTTCACTAAAATAGACACAGGTGAAGATGACAAAAGGAGAGAAGATGTTGAAATGAAAGGATATTACTGCACAAGAAAACTGAGTATAAAGTAACTATGAATACATTTAGGGTGAGCCACAGAAAACATTGTAGCAGGACAGTAGCACAGCCTTTTGATGAGAGCAAAAGCTATTGAAACCCCCTCCTCCAAAGGCTAGGCTTGCTCAGCTTATGAATAGGCTCAACCCATCATAAACGTTAAAAAACAATTAAAAATAAAGGAGGGGAGGAGCTAGAGATGCCAATCAAGAAGTCCTCCCAGCTCTGTGTTTGTAGGAGTTATGTTACCGGGCACAAGCAGAAGAGACGTCATGTCCTTCAGGTTTGCAGGAAACCCTTGACAGAGGTTTTGTAACACAACCCTACTGCTGAGGTAGGTTGGATTATCGCCAGTTAGACAAAAAGACCAAACCAGAGCGTTAAGGGGCAGTTCTGCCAGTGCGGGTATTGTTGCTGGTTTGCAAAGGGGACGAGGCCAGCTGCTCGCTGAGCAGCACGCTCCTGCGGCAGGGAACTGCACTGACTCTCACCTGGCTCCAGACCGAAGGCTTTAAATATTTATCCAGGAAAAAGTCTCCTCCGGGTTCAATACAAGAGAGAGCCACCAGAAGAGTGCCTCAGGCAGTGCAGAATATGAGAAGGACACAACCTTGTTGTCATTTTTATTTCTCCTGCCTGTATTTAGAAGATGTGCAGGACAGCGAGGTCAGCTCGGTCTGCAGGCGGGTCCTAAAGGGCTGCTATAGAGCTGGAAGTGTGGAGCAGGAGATACCCATGCTGCTTCTGACAAAGATTAATGCAGCCAACAAGGAAAACAAACATTTCCCTGCTCTGCAAACATCCATGTTCCTGTAGCCCTACCATCTACTTTCATGGTTTAGGCTTTGCCCATATTTTTTTTTATACCTTATCATAACCAGGTCAAAGCAATTCCCTTTTCCAAACACAAGTCAGTGCCACACACGAATGTCAGCATCAGGCTGTAAAAGTCATGAGAGATATCGAAAAATAATATTCCCACATTATGTTCCCATAGCACGTGTTTGTGACAGCCAGGAGGGGGAAACATGTGTCTAGGGACTCTCAATAAATCCCATGAGGGTACACAAGGCTGGATGAGAGGTACAGAAAGAAGCAGCAAGAATTGAAACGCTGGACACCAGAGTGGTCCCCAAAACCACAAAGCCAGCTGCTGTTCTATACATAGCTGCTGCTCACCATCTCTTTTCGAAGACATGCCACTCCGTACCATCTCAGCTTTGCTGCTGTTGTTTGGAGTGATGCAATATTTCATTACAAGTAATGTCCAAGCAAATTAACAAGCACTCCCTGCTTTCCTAAGGACTACAACAGAGGGATAACAACAGTTTACTCAGGGGCTTTAGGAGTGTTTACAGGCAGGGCATGGATGACACTGGTGTATCTGTTGAACAGAGGAATTTGATCATGGATCTGGCAAGAGGCAGGGAGAAAACACATTGAAGTTATGGCAGGCAGCCTTTTTGCTCCTGTGGCCCCAAACAGCACTGTCCTGTGAGGCGAGGGCACTATAAATGGACCACGACTGATCTATACAAGATTGGGGAGAGCAGAGAAATACTGCTTATCACTGGGGGGCCATTACTAAAAGTTTCCACTGCTGAGGTGGTGGGGCCAGCCTCCCGGCATGCTACAAAGTGCTTTCACTCAAAAAGAATATCGTGTCCTAAGAGCAAGGAATTCACCATTTCGAGATGCCTGCACCGAGCACGAAACTTCTTGCAGCAGCAAGGGCAGTGGGTGCCGCAGATGCACCTGTGAGGCTGACTCATTCGGGTTAGCAAGACCTGGGCTAATGACACACTGCTGGCCATGCCGGAGCTGCCACCAGAGCACACAGACAACGTGCTCCCCAGCTCTCGGTGCCTTGGAAGCATCCTGAGCACGGGGATGCAGCAGGGACCTG
>NW_010113075.1:0-235 GCF_000699245.1 Pterocles gutturalis | reverse complement strand
TGATCCACGGAGAGCAGGCGCCGGGCTCCCCGGGGCAGGGGAGTGGAAGATGCTATCAGCCCGGCTCTCCTCCCCTTCCTCTTACGCAACTCAGCACGCAGAGGAGTGACTTGATTTTTTTTTTTCCTCTCCAGGGAGTTGGTTTTCACTTCCTGCACTCTCCGTCCCTTTGTCTCCGCCGGCTGCAGCTGCAAGCACACCTGAGGGGTGACGGAGCAGGGGGACGAGGGGGACA
>NW_010113074.1:0-298 GCF_000699245.1 Pterocles gutturalis | reverse complement strand
CTCCAGCTTTGGGGTACCCAGCTGGGGGTCTCCAGCCCTGGGATGCCCAATAGGGGTGCCCCATGGGGGGGTCCAAGTGGGGGTCTTCTGCCCCAAGGTCCCCAGCCTGGGGGTGCCCACCTCTGGGGGTGCCCAACCAGGGGTCCCCAGCCCCTGGGTGCCCAACAGGAGCACCCAGCCCTGGGGGTTCCCCATGTGGGTGCCCACCCTGGGGGTGCCCCCCCAGCCCCCCGTTACCTCCCAGAGGTGCCCAACGATGGGCGTGTCAGTCCAGGTGGGCTCTCCCAGTGCTGGGGGG
>NW_010113073.1:0-1899 GCF_000699245.1 Pterocles gutturalis | reverse complement strand
TAGTGCAACAGTAGTCTCATAATCAAGAAAGATTTTGTGGCTGCAGTGGACATTTAATCCAGGTTTACACTCTGTCAAGTGCTTTTAGGTCCCCTGGTGTGACTTGTCAGAAAAATAAGAAGGAAATATCTGTGACAGAGCAATGAAGAAGTTCCCTCGTGCATATTTTCAGCCTTTGATGATGTTTGATCTTCCACATTTGTCTTTGAAGCCCATTGAAGAGGGTGAATTTCACTTTACTCTGAATTGCTCAGGTTTGATTCTCATTGGGAACAACAATTAACACTGATGGAGACATGTGCACCCTAAAGGGAGTGGACCTGAACTCAGACCAATGTCACTGCACATACCTGGAAGAGAAAAAGAAAGTGCAAAAGCTAACTGTCAAAAACATATAATGAGAGGACAGTGCATCATAATCATACCAAGAAAGAAGGTTCTTTTGTCTGCTCAGCACCGTTCCCAGATGAATAATACATATAGAAAGCCACACAAATTAGAAACTGCCAAACTAAAAGACCAGTGGTAACCCAACACAGACTGAGTCTTACTTCTCTGTAAAAGACACAATGACAAACAGTAAAGCAGATGAAAAGAGCCCATTAGGACAGTAAAGATCACTTGGAGATTAACCCTCCTTTGACAGAAGAGTTGCTGCATGAACAGGCTTCACATGATCAGGCAAGGTCATTGTCACAAAATCATTCCTGGAGCAGTAACACCCTGGAGGTGCTCACCAGCTGGTATCAGCACAGAAGTAGAAAACAACCTTTCTAACCAGTTACGATATTAAGAATGCATGCTGCTCTGTTCCTCACACACTCTTTGCATCAATTTTTCATTTTCCGTTGAAAGATAAAGTTCTGCAAGAAAAGGTATAACGACACAACACAAGCTGTAAGGTGACATAAAAATGACAATGGAATAACTCTTCACAGCAAGAATATCTTGACATTTCTTGAAGTGTCTCGAATAAAATACTCTCTGCTTTCTAAGACTTCACCTATAATTTGGAATCCTAAGAAGGGGTTTGTAGAGTCTATAAGAACAACATCCAGTCTGGAAACATCCAGTTCTTCAGCTCCACTCCATATTTGGAGGAGCACAGCGGTGCCCCACTACCAAGGTGACCACCCAGTGCTCACGTACACACACGTATTTTAGAATTTGTCTTGCCAGCAAGTAATTTCACTCCTCTTCCAACTTCTACCTCCATCCGGAGCTTGGATCCCACTTTGACCCAACCAAGGAAATTCCCACAAGCAACAAGGAATTAGAAGTAACACTTGGGAACGGTCTACTGCTTGAGGAAGAAGTACCTCCAGTGTGGAGAACTCACACTGGATTGTGGTACACGAAGCTGACACTGCTGTCACTACTGGCTGAGGAACACACCATGTGAGGAACCTTGAGATATGAGCCAAGTACAAGACCCGTCCCAAAGCAGGCACAAGCAGGTTCAATTCCTGGCTTACATTCATCCTAAATAATGACTGTTAAATGAAAAAGCTGTGTTACAAGGGAAGAGTGATAAGTAAATGAACCAAAGATGGACTTCAGAAAAACACCTCAAGTAACACAGTATTGAGGACAGAAAACTAATTTTCTATTTGTAATAATCCCATCCTGTTGGTAAAACTGTTCAATGGCTGCTAAGGAGCACATAAAAAGAAGAGAATTTTTATAACAGGTACTACTACTAAAAATAGAGTACTCTGTCCCTCATGCACTGCTTTCAATGATAATAAACAACAAATAATGCACGATCCAGCTCTACTACAGGTACGAGAAGGTAATGATAGGAAACAAGCAATAAGACCGCACAAAACAGACAAAATACTAGCCCGTCATGGAAACTCATACTTGGGGACATTAACTTTCATTAACATGTCAAGACAA
>NW_010113072.1:36472-37022 GCF_000699245.1 Pterocles gutturalis | reverse complement strand
TGTTGGCTGGAAGGCTGTACCCACTCGAGATCGCTCCGGCCACCGCACCGCAGGGGAAAAAGTGGAGTTTGGGGTTTTTTCACCCACTCCCCCATCGTTTTGGATTGTAGCTGGGGATCCGGCTGGGGTTTGGGGGGGCCCATCACGAGATGTACCAAAGTTTAGCCATGGCAGCTAACCCCGGCCCTCCGGCGTACGAGGGGGCAGGTGGCTTCATGCACGGCGCGGCCGCAGCGTCCCCAGTCTACGTCCCCACCACGAGGGGCACCTCCATGCTCCCCAGCCTACCTTACCTCCAGAGCAGCGGCTCATCCCAGCAAGCCAGCCCCGTCTCCAGTCACTCCATCTGGACTCAACCGGGAGCCGAAAGCGCCGCATACAACCCGGGATCTTCTCACCCTCCCGTGTCACCTCGCTTCTCCTTCTCCACCAGCACCCCCATCCCTCCTGCTTCTTCCCGGGAAGCCGCGGTGGCTTACAGCAGTTCCTTGAACCTTTCTGCTAACGGGAGGGAGCAGTACAGCAGGGGTTTCGGCAGTTCTTATTCCAG
>NW_010113072.1:554-36441 GCF_000699245.1 Pterocles gutturalis | reverse complement strand
TTACCCGGCTTATATGAGTCCCGAAATGGCCACCACTTGGACTTCATCGCCCTTCGACAGCCCCATGCTGCACAACCTGCAGAGCCGAGGGACGCCCGCCGCCACCCGCCACGCCAACATCGGTGAGAGCATCCACGGGTTGGGATGGGGAAAGGGAGGGTTTCACCCCAATATTTGGTGCATCCTTTATGGATAGGGCGAGGAGGCGCGAAGGGGAGGAGGGAGAAATTCGGCGTATTTGGGATGTTGCCGTCGGCAAAATACGGGGGTCCCCGCGGTGCTGTGGGTGACCTCTCTGGAAAATCGCTGTTTCAAAATATCCTCAAGGAAAAGAGTTTCCAAAACATAACTATAGTTTAAGATAGGCCTGAAGAGGCAAGAAATGATGTGCTGAGATCCTGCTGGCTCCACAAATAGCTCCGAGGGGATTTGGGGGCTGAGATGGGACCATCGCGATGCTCCGTGGGTGTGCAGGCAGCCCCTTCCTCGGCTTGTTGTAGGTGGAAAATGGGGGAAATTACATGGAAAACAGGGAAAATCGACGTTTGGCCCGTGAATCCCAGATCTTCCCTTTGGGCTGTTTTATGTTATGTCTCTTTTTTTTGTAACTTTTGGAATGGTTAGGCTAGAAAAAGGGAAAGCAAAAGGAAATTTGGTGCCAATAAGGGAGAGATGCTAGAGAAGGAGAAAAATAAATTAATCCACATTTATTATCACACTTTTGGGGGACTCACAGGCATGTCGGAATGACCCAGCCCTGAATTTCAGTGTCTCCTTGCCCCCTAAAAAATCTCAGCCCTGATTTCTTGTGCTGATCTCAGTCTCGGAGCCTTTCATTTTATTAAGCACCCCTGAGTCCTATGACCAGAAATCAGCCCAAATGGCTTAATTTTTTTATTATTTTATTTTATTTTATTTTATTTTATACAGTGGAAGAGGGAGAAAGGCGGATAGAAATGTGGGGCATATCTCTGCATCGTGGTTTCATAAACTCTTTTTTCCTCCCCACTTTCTCTCCACGAAGGTATTCCTATCGGCTTCGGGGTCGGGGTTAACAAAGAAAATGATTCAAATTTGTCTGCAGAAAGGTTTTAAGATCGCATTCTTTAACTTGAATTTTTCAGGGTAATTTTTCCGCCGTGTCTAGCAAGATTTCCTTTCTCTTTAGCATTATTTTAAGCCGTCAAAGAAAGGAAAGTTGGGTGTCGGTGAAGGCTTGGCCTTGCCAATGCCTTTCGCTTTGCTTTGGGCATGATGAAATTGCTGAAAACGGGGAACAGATTATATTTAAGGATAAAATTTTAGCCAACCAGGCAATGTTTTTGGGAAGCCCTGAGAAAGTAGAAAATATAGGAAAAAAGCAGGATGAATCGAAAAATCAAATAATAATTGAATATTATCAGCAAGGACATAAGAACACTCATATTCAACTCCTGTGCCAGCTCTTCCTTAGGGGGAGAAAAAAAAAAAATCAGCTTTTAGCAAAAGGGCTCTTAGTAGTAAAAATAACCTAAAACCAAAATAATGCAAATTAAAAAATTGAAGTTGCAGAAATAGCCGGCAGCTTTTAAGGTGCCAGGGATGGAGCGCAGTGATTTGGGGGTCTCAAGCCCTGCGTTAAGCGGTGGTTTGCATTGCGGGTCTCGCAGCCTGCCTTTTGGTGGCAAAAAAAGTGGTTTGGTTTTTTTTAATCTGAGCTCTTAAATAGCACTGCGAAGATGGGATGCGTTGAGCCAGTCCAGAAAACGTTAGCCGTTGCTAACGAAGGAGGAAGGATCCGGGAGCCTTTTCCATCGCCAGGTCCTGGTTTGGGTGCTGGATTCATGGTGTTGCCAAAACCGGGGGATTTATTAGCGTGGGTTTAATTATGCCTCCGCCCTGTATGTGGAAATGGCACTTGGTTTAAATGAAAAAATGCTCGGTTTATGGTAAAAAAAAAAATAACATCGGCTCAAACAAAACCGGCCTGAAAGCTGGAGAGTTTTAAATTGAGGATTAAAAATGCTGCAGGGATTTTTTGGAAGCTGGGAAGTAGTTTAAGGTCCAGACCTGCCCCTTTCCCTCTTCTCCCCGTGTCGGGACGCGGCCGCTGCCGGGCTGCTCCCAGCTGGGGCGATGCTCTGCACAGGCTGCGGGTATCGAGGGGGTTTCTAAGCAGGGAGAAGGTGTTTGGTTTCGGGTTTTTTTTGTTGGTTTTGTTTTTTCTTTTTTTTATGAGCAAGGGTGAAAAGCCCTGACGGGCTGAAAAATTTGAAAGATTTTGATTCTAGGATTTTATGATGTAGTGGGAGGAAAACACCACCGTAGATTGCACCCATCCCAGACCCACTTTAATAACACATCTAAGCCTGGCTCAGCAGCCCCTGGCAGCGTGGAGCCTAAACTTCTTCCTTTGCCTTTCCTTCGGACTAAAGATATTTTTATTCTTTGCACAATGAGGAATCGCAATCCTTTGTGCGAGGCTGCCTTAAATCAAATTATTTTTGCAGCGCTCTCATTTCCCTCCAGGGATTTTGCATCCCGGAGAACCCTGGGATAGGGCTAATTGCAGAGCAGCCCTGGGATCATAAGAATGTTAATTATTATTGGTTTTTAATAATGAAGAGCAAGGCTATGCAGGTGTAGCTGGATATGCAGGCTACGCCATCGGGCACGGCATTTTTTTAAAGCAAAGCACCAAGGAAAGAAATTTAGCGAAAATGTATTGAAAGAAAATGATCTGAAAAGACATAAAGATATTTTTGGTTTTCCTTGATAAGGGGAATTTTGGCCTGGGTTAAAACATGCCTCTGTGGTATACAGTGCTGGGAAGGATGGGTGCATAAATCACACACGGGGGCCTATTGGAAAAACTTTCCCTGGTGTGAGTTTCAAACGCCAAATTTGGGCTTTTCAAGGGCGAGTTTGGCGAATGATTCCATTCCCCTGAAGGGCAGGATCAGCCCCTGCCATGGTCGAGGCTGTGAACTTGCTCCAGGCATCGCCTGGGCTGGGGTTACAGCGAATTCCCGACTTAATGAGCCATGAAAAGGATCCGCTGCAAAGTCTCCTTCCAGGAGACTTCCCTGCCACTCCCAAAAAAACCTCTGGAAATCTCTCCCAAAATTAGCAGGGGTGGGCAGTTTGCCCTGTCCCCCTTCACCAGGTAGAGGGGAGCGGGGATGGAGGGTGGGATGGGACCCCCACCCCATCCAGCCCCCTGCCTCCTGGCTATTTCCAGGCTGGGGATGGAGCGATAGATCCCAGTTTGCCATCCCCACACCTTTCGATTTTACTTTTTGAAAAAAAAAAATAAAAAAGAAAAAAAAAGACAATAAAAAGAAAAGGCAGTGTTCTTTTTTTTTTTCTTTTGCTGTGGCACGGAGGTGGTTGATGTGGTTGGGAATAAATGGGGGCGAGGGGCTGCGGGCATTTCTGGTGGGTTTTTTTTTTTTTTTTTTTTTTTTGACTTAAGTTGAAGTCAGGGTTTCCCAACCAGGCACAGCAACAGCATCTGGGAAGATCAAAGCCTGGAGCAGACATTGGGTTGGAAAATCTCTTCTCTACTGCTTGGTGGGGGGAAGAGATTGTGAACCAGATCTGAAGCTTTCCCATAGGGATGCTAAGAGATTTGCCCTGTAGCATCCCCGGGGCCAACATTTCCAGTGACTCATTGGCATTTGTGACAATCCTCTTGCCCTACAAGCAATCCCTGGAGCCCAGCATCCCTGCTGTCCCTGCCCAGGGAGGGATGGGGCTGGAGGATGGAGGGATGGGGACCTGTCTGGATTTGCCCGGGACCCTACATCCCCAAATTTGCAAGCGGTTGCATTTCTCACCTTGGTTCCGCCGGCGGGGAAGGTTGGCCCAGGGCTTTGTTCTCCACCCCTGCGGGGTTTCCAGCCGCCTTCTGCTCTCCTGCCTAATTTAATTGTCACCCGTCAGTCTGGGATTTGGGATGAAACCCACAGAATTAGGGGACACATGACTGAGCTAAAACACACAGCTGTTTTTTATCCCCCCACCCAAGTCCCCAGAGAGTATATTTTAAATTATAAATAAAGGAACAATAATAATAATACAATCTATTCTAGTCTATTCTAAAATAGAGTATTTTCTATTCTAAAATTCGCTGTTATGGGCACTCTATCACCCTTATTAATAACTCATTTCTTTCACTGAAAACTGCACTTTATTACCAAATATAAATGTATATATTGCATAGAATAGCCATGGTGTAGTATATAACACATTAGAAATGTTTGGGAATTTTTGTAAAGCAGCAAAACTTACGGCAGTGGACAGTAGCCCTGAATCTAAGACTTTATTAAGCCAGGATTAATTATTTTTCTCCTCCTTGCACGCACTCGCGTGCGAGTCTTTGTCCCTGTAACAAAAAAAGTGATTTTTTTTTAAGAGACATCCTAATTTTTTTTTTTCTGTGTTTAGTTCCATCAGTTTGGGGGGAAAAGTGGGGAAATCCTTGGAAAAAGAGGAGGGTTTAGGTGGTGTTTCCCCAAAGAAATTGGACCCAATCCTGCTGCTTCCATGCTCCTCTGATGAAGAACCTTTGGCTCGGCAGGCAGAGAGGGGCTCCCCCAAACTGGTTATCCCAAACGCAGCCGGGTATTTTGAATGGGCAAACCATCTTGCTGCCGACAGATGTAAAATTAAGGATGCTTTGAAAAAAAAAAAAAATTACCAATGAAGCACCAACCAGCAAATAAAACCCCAACTTGGATGAAAAAAGCAGCAGCACAGCGACATGAGCAAGTTTTTGTGCCTGAAGGTCAGCAGCCTGTTGCTGCCAGGGGATGTGGGATGTGTGCAGGGGAAAAATGCAATTTTAATGGAAATGCAATTAAAAAAACCTTGATAGTGTTGTCCTGAAACACACAGAGACCTTGTTTCTCATCAGCACAGGGCTCTGGGCTGAAATTTTCGCTCCTCGAGGCCCGCAGAGCTTTGCATGCGTAGGTAGAGGGGATGCAAATATACTAAACCTCCTTCTTGGAGGTTTTGTTCCCAAATTCCCTGCCTTGCACGCCAACCTGGTGTGTCCTTCCCTTCCTACAATTTTCATCCTGAAAAGGAGGTGCAGAAATAGGGTATTTGGGGATGTCCCCCCGCTCAGTGATACTCCTGGGGGGGCACAAGGCAGGGGGAATGTGGAGGGATGCATCTTGGATCCTTGGAGGCTTTTGCGACCTTATTGCGAAAAAACTTCACGAAGCGTCTGCCACCCATTTGGGGCTCGCTGCTGCCTGCGAAACCAGGCAGGGATCCGTGCTGAGAGCTCAGACCATGGGCTTAAATCAGACGGTTTTGCTCACACTGGAAAAAAAATGCAGATTTTTTGCTGGGACGACCATGCCAGCCCCGTCTTACAGCGACGTGCGATCCCCGAACAATTCAATTACGGTGCCAAAACCCATCAGTGGTAATGGCAAGGTTGGGTTGTCAGGGGTATGGGTTGTTTTTTGGGGAGGGGATGTGTGTAATTCTGTCTGGAGGATTGCAGAAAGGGAGATTGGAAGCGCTAAAGATTCACCTTATCGATGGATCCCGAATTCGCTCTGCTGTCTGGCAGGAAGGTGTAAATACGCCTTTGGTGGGCGAGTGTGAAATGCAGCTTAAATAACTGAGGAAATATGTGAGAACATGCTCGTACCTCCAAATTATAAAAGCAAATTTCATTATAAGGTTGAATTGAGGCTTTTTTTTTTTTTTTTGAGGGGGGAAAGGAAAAAAAATAAAAACCTTGTGGGTCTCCTTTGTGGGGCAAAAACCTTGCCGCTGTCGATGATAACATCCAGCATCACGACAAAATATTAAAATCTCTCTGGCCTTTACGAGTCTTCCCCCACATCATCGGTCACGGTGACCGCTCCAAGCTGTAAATACATCTGGAATGACAAATTAAACCCAATTATCTGCCATGCCTGGAGCCAGGAGGTCTTTCTACGCGGGTGCTTACATGTGCGTGACAGCGCTCGAAAATAATTCCATCATCGTTGGCTTCGCAGCGGCTGGTACGAGCGGTATTAAAGGCTCTGCCGGGCTAAGCGAAGCCTTTGGAAGGTCTCATGTGGGAGAAATATATATTTTTTTTCTTTCTCCCCCTTGCAAATCTTCAGAAGGTCACTTGCTGCAGGGTTTGCTGGGGTTTGCTGTTGCATCGTTTTTAAATGCTTGGGATTTATTTTTCAAGCAGGAGTTAGGTTTGCTCATCTCACAAAAGCACAGGCGGGCAAAGGATCTGCTAGGAAAAAATATCTGGGCTGAGATTTTCCAAGCTGGACATAGACCTGACCCCGCCATCAGCACCGAAACATTTCTTTCAGACTTTGGCAAAATCTGGATTTTAAAGCCAGGTTTGAGGCAGTATCCACTAGCAGTGAAAATAATTCTTTTATTTTCCAAGAAGTGCCCGGTGATTATTTTTTTTCTCAGTTATTTGCTGACACAGAGGGGTTTTTTGCTTAATTAGGTGGACACCTAAATGTAGGATGAACCTTTTGCTTGCAGAGGGGCAAAGTTGTGTCCTTCCCACGTCTTTTTGCTCTTTTTTCTGTCTTTCTAAGGCCAATCCTGCTGTTTCGCCCAGGCAAGGCTTGCAGGATCAGGTACCCCCAGTAAACGGATTCAGTATGGGCTGTGGAAAGAGAAAACAGCGAAAACCCTCCCCACACACACACTTTGCTTACTCAGAGCTGAAATTATCCCTGTTTTAAAGCAAAGGGAGGTTGGCCTGGAGCTGGCGCAGGATCAGGCCCATGCAAGACGCTTCCATAGGGAAGGAACGCGGCGTCCTGGGAATTGTTTGGAGCTGTACAGGTTTTCCTGGGGAGGCGAAGCTCATTGTACAGGAAAACTCCCCAAAAGCCAGCAGGACTTTTATTTTTCCTTTCTGGAAAGCGGCCACTTGGTTTAGATGTTGCAGCATGAAGGGAATTGTGCTTTTTATTTTTTTTTAAATTATTCTTAGTGACCTGTAAAGCTGGTGAGCCCCTTATCGGAGCGGCTCGAAAAGCTCACGCCAGCGTTGGGAAAGGACTCAGAAACTCGTTCTGTTTGTGAAAGAGGGGGTGGAAAAATAATTCATGGAAAGTCAAGGAAAAGCAAGTTTTCCACCGGCAGCAGAGGTGGGGTGAGGGCAGGCGGGCGAATGATGCAGGGGGCTCATCTCCCGTCTCCAGCAGGGACTGGTACTGGATGCTTCTGAATCTGGGATCGCAAAATCACCGCCTGGAAATGTTTCCTCCTAATCCCTGGGAATTAGGTGGGTGTCTGCTGGAGGAGCATTTCAGGAGAGGTCCCGCGGTGGGATGCCGCTGCTTGCTCTTGCTCTTCTTCCCAAGACTCCACAGTTTTCTGCTGGTCGATGCTTCCAGCTGCAGTGGGGTGTATTTACAGGGTGCCAGCCGTGCCGTCACGGTCTCCTAAAAGGTTAAAACCCAAACCCAGCAGAAGAATTTAAGGGTAGAGATGGTGCAGAGGGGGGAGAAGGAGACCACGCCACTCCCTGGGAGCAAGATTTTGCCAATTCTTGCTTTTTTTTTTTCCCCCCACAGCTCCTGCTTGCATGGTGCTCTCAGGCTGTGTCTATAATATTTAAGGAAATTCCAAGTTGTCCTCTGGCCTCAAAGACTGGGGGAATGGGCTCTCTCCTTTGGCTCTCCAAATACCTCTGAATATTTTGGGAGACATTTCCCTCTGTTCTGCTTCTCAGCTGCCTGCCTCTGGCCATTGCCAACTGTTGTTGCGCCTCGGTTTTCCTTCAAGCTCCAGCTTCTAGAGTCATGTTATCATACAGCAGGCTTTGGTTTAAAAAGGAAGGAGCAGCTTTTCTGGACAAGAGAAAAACTGGGAAACCCAGATTCCTATGTGCTGAAACTCTAGAATAGACAAAAAAAAAAATTCCTAATATTTATTATTTAAACTCCTAGTAGTTTCCAAGCCAGGCTCTTGGGTTTGTAAGCCAAGGAGCCATCATTATTTCATATTTAGGGCTTGCTGCAGAAAATCAGTGAGGCGGTGAGCCCCAGACATCAGGACTCCTCTGAATGACATCTTTGTCCCCAGATGGACCAGATTATTTTGGGAAGGGAGCGCTGGCCCCAGGGGCTGGCTGCTGGGAAGGATGTTGAGTTGGGACATGCCGAGCACGAGAAAAGCAGCTGGTTTGGGGGGGGATGTCTCCTCCTTGTGCTCCCCTGGGCTGGGAGGATGCCCTGGATGATCCTAGACATGATCAAGGCTTTTCTCCAGGGGGTTCCCATTTTTTGGGCAGATCATTGATGCTGTGATTTACCCTGACCCTCTGGATGTGAAGATCTGGCTTTGAGAGTTTTCCCAGATCCCAGCACAAGCAGGAAGGTGAAGTCCTCCTTGTACCCCCTTCCCTTTGCCCCCAGATGGGGAATGGTCTCACTTGGGCAAGGCTATCTGCCCGCCCCACTGCCTGCCCCATTGCCTCCTCTCCCCAACCATTTCCATTCCTAAACCACCATCGCTGTCAGACCCCGTCACCTCCCTTCGCGCGGAATCAATAACAACGGGTGAGCAGGTTAATTATAATCACAGAATAAACGCTGCAGTCTCAAAGTTCACTCCACTTCAGCAGCATTTCAAAAAAAACGAGCGGACGACGCCAAGAAACTTTCATTGATTCCTCCGGGGCAGGTGTGGGAGTTTGAACCTGTCCCCAAGCTGATCTTGATTCGAGACCTACTCAATTTTCTTCCTTATCTCGACTTTCGCCTATCTTATAATGCCTGTTATTTTAGATAAAAAAGTCCAATCAATTGAGTTAGAAAAACTGCGAGTTATATGCTGCCCTGATAAGTTGGGTACCCGCCGGTTTATTGGCCTGGGCTGCAGTTTCTGCGGGAACTGACCTTTGCAGATGCTTTATCGGCGGCCGGGATCCATCCTCCCACCCCGCTCGGGGGCTGAGTTGACTTAACGTTCAGTATAACTAATAAAAGAGGAAAAGAGAAGGGCCAGGGGTTAGACAAACTGACCGTCCTCTGTAATGGGATGAACCGCAGTAAACACCTTTTTGTTTGACCCCGGCTCCCTTTGTCCCCAGGGAGGCCAGGATCTGGTCTGACTTATTTTGGTGTAAGTCCTCTGGGTGGTATTTATCAGCGTGACACCTCCGAACTGGAGCCAGAGCCTATGTCTAAATTAATTAAACAGGGGCAGGGGGTTGAATACGCACATGAGAATCAATATTTGTTAGTGCCGTCATGTTCAGAGCGTAGATGTGTGCAGCAGTATATACCCTACATATTTTGTATATTCCTACACATGGTATATATATGTTTTATATATATAAAATATGTAGGGTTTTTATATATGTGTTCGTGCATGTTATATTTGTGTACGTATATATTTATATATATATACAGCTATCCTATATAGCTATAGATTAATAATTCCAATAGCAAAAGTGGAGAAAATGGATCAGAAATGACTCCCAGCTTGCTAAAATGGCATTCTTAAGGACATAGTATATGTATATATACACAAATCTATACATTCCTACATTTGTATGTGTATATTTGTATACATGATACACACACCTATGACCATGATAATAATACAATTAATTGTATTCCTACAAGCAGGATTTTTCCTATTTGACTTGGGTAAATGTCTTTTCCACTGATCTGCACCAGTCTGGGGGGAAAAAAAACAAACAACAAACAAAAAACCCCAAAAACCACCAAAAGCAAAAACCAAAAAACCAAACTGATTTTCTGGAGTTGCAGGATTGCACAAATGCAGTCCAGCCTCCTGCTTGAAGCAGGACAACCACCAGCACCAGCTGAGGCCAGCTGGGGATTTGCCTGGAGGAGGCTTGGAAATGCCCAGGGCTGGAAATTCCCCCACCTCTCTGGGTACTCAACCCACCTCCAAATGAAAACGCTTTTCCTGTGGTTTCTTGCTGCCCATTGTGCCTTCTCCCACTATTGAGAAGAGTTTGGTTCTGTCGTCTGCACACATCTGCTCAGCTTCTCCCTGGTGTCTTTGTTATGATCCCAAACAGCACCAGCTGGCTGTGGTCCACCTGGGTGCTGGTGGTCACCTCTACAGACAGATGGATGGTCACCATCAGACAGACTGATTCTGCACTAGGATGTATGACCACAAATCATTGGGTTCCTGTGGTTTAAGGAGTTTCAGCTCATCAGCTGCTCTGTAGAAGCCCAAGCAGGCCAAGAGCACGTGAAGGCTGTGTCATGCTTGATGATGAACTAGCACCAGATGCCAGCCATGAGAACCCACCAGACTATGCTCCTCAGTCATTAGCATGTGCCTGGTGTGGTCCAAGCACAGACCATCTCAGCCTGACCCAAACATCTCCTGGTGCAGGTCCTGGCAGCAGTCTGGAGGTGACCACTGTAGACTGGGGTCCAAGAGCATTTGAACATGGCCAGACTCCACCAGCTGGGCTTTGGGTCAAGGTCCACCAGTCATGCAGTAACTGGCCCTGGTTCACCAGTTACCCAGCAGCCATACGGCCAGTTCCCATGGCTCAGCTGTGGAGCAGAAGCTTGGCATGCCTCCACAGCACACCTGCTTGTGGTCCCCTGTGGGGACATCAGACACAGCTGCACACGTCAGAGATGAGGAGGTTGGACTAGATGTCCTCCATGGTCTCTTCCAACTCAAACTATTCTATGATTCTATGATTCTGTGACCCATTGCCTGTTATCAACTCAGAATCGGCTGTCCGCATGGGATCCATGCAATTGAAAATCCCAAGCTTTCCTGATCCTCTACAATTTTTTACTCACTGTGAACTAGGTGACCTGGGGGTTGAACTAGGTGATCTTTAAAAGTCTCTTCCAACTCAAATCATTCTCCAATTCTGCAGCCTTTCCCTTGCAGTCATCAAAGAAGAGCCTTTGCTAAGGCACATCCATTTGGAGATGAGACATATTTCAAGTTGGATAACGCTGGAGCTGGTTTTCCTCTGTCAAAAGAGAAAAAGACCATTTCCAGGTACCTCCTGCCAAGCAGACCCCTGGCTGTGGATGGCCCCATTCTGGCCATTCCCTGGGCTCTCCACGCTAATCTAAGATTTGTTAAAAAATATTTGGACAGTAAATAAGCAGAGGAATCTCCTGTTTATCAGAAGAGCCTCTGATATTTACAAGTGTAAGGATTCTAAGTAGGAATAAGAAAGGGGAGGTCACCTTGGTGGGTGAGATGAGGCGTGCATCCCAGCAAAAGAAAGCAGACCTTGGAGTTCACTCATGTACGACTTGACAGTCAGCAGGAGTTGCTGTAGGACACCAGGTTGCTATCAAAGGGGTGTCCAAGCAAGTGATCTGACCAAAAGCACCCAACATTCTCAGGGGTGTTTGCATGCCTTGCTTCTGCATAGCAGGAGACCTTTTGTTTGTGGGACCTTTTGGATGTGGGACATGGTACTCCAGTGGGTGGGTCGACAGTCTCTCCACTGAGCTTTGGTACAACCATTGGGCTTCATGGTTTGGAGCTGGGGGTTCTGGTGTGCTGGAGAGCTGTCAATGCTTTTCCAAGCAACCAGGTTGGCCAGTTGCCCAGGACCATCCCCTGACCTTTCCCCTTCCTCCATCCACTGCTTGTCTCCACGTCTATGACTGTGGCCTCTGAAAGGTGTCCTGTTGCCCACCTCCAATGAGGCAGGGAAGAATCTCTGCTCCTTCTCATGGGGACAGAACAGTGTCACAAAGAGATGAAAAGCCTTGCTCGAAGGAAGCCTAGTGCAAAGCCAAGACTGCACTCAAATCCAAGCCCAGGATTTGACCAACCTTCAAGTCATGTCCCTCTTGCACATGATCTCAGCTGGTCCCTTGGCTGCTTCTACCTCCACTGTCCTTCAAACTGGGGAAAAACACATCCACGAAGGAAAGGAGTATTCTTGGCTGCTGGCAATGGTGTGTGCCACAGACCTTGGCTTGCCGCAGGCAGAGGAGGGAGCTTTGCAGGGGAGGGACGCAATGTTCCCTTTGCCTTGATGGGAAACATTTGGCCTGGGAAGGGTTGCACAGGAACCATCTCACTGTGGTGTTTCACGAAGGAAGGAAAAAAACAACAGATTTTTTTGCCTCTTCAAAAGCAGCATGTGCCTTAGCCAGATTGTAGGTTGAATGTTTCTTCAGTAGTAAGTAGGGTCTTGAGGTTTGCAGGGGGAAAGCTCTTTGGTCTAGGTAGCCAACGGAGGGACCAACCATCTTCTCCACTTTAGACGTGTCAGATAAACCCCAAAACATTCTTGAGCCATTTCTGTGAAGCTTCACAATGATGCATTTTACTTGAAACTGTGTTTTTGCTTAACAGGGAGGAATTTATCCCCTTCTCCATTTCCTGCAGATGAGGAATCACACAGGTGATCTCTGTTAATCCAGATCAGAGAAGAACAGGGAGCCACATTCCCACCAGCAACCAGCCCAGTGATGGGCACTGCTCAAACAGGCACTGTCCTGCTCTCCCCGTGTACCTGGGTCCCATTAGTCTCTAAAATAGATTAATTTCCCTCAAATTCTGTTAGAACAGGCAGAGAAGAAGGACGGGGAAAAAAGCCAGTGAGCAGAAGCTGTTTCTACAGAAGCATCCCCAGCTCCAGTAGCTGAAGAGTAAGATAATGAACATGGGCTTTCTGATCGTGTGTCGAGCTGATGAGGTCCCTCCCCATCAAAAAAAAAGGAAAGGCTCACTGGCAGCTTTCTCTTGGCTGTAGATCTCTCCCAGGCATAAATTCGGGTTCTTCTATTTACAATTGCTCCCTGTCCCTTCTACTTTCATGTCTCCTTGGTTTTTCCTGCTGTCTTCCTCTCCAGTTCAGCCCTGCTCTGCCCTGGTACTGGAACAATCATCACTTTTAACTGCTGTGATCTGAGCAGAAATCTTTTGGTGAATTTTTCCCCTTGAAACTTCAGCTTTTGGAGTCATACAACTCAAAGGAGCATCTCAACCCATTCAAAAGAAATAGGATGTGACTTTCAGCTCCACTAGCTGCAGGAAAACCCTTATTAAAAGGAGCCCAAAAAGCTTGTACTGTAGGATGGATTTCCACACTGCCACTTTTTAATGGAAACAATCTTGGGATTTGGGATAAACCATCCTGAGCAGCTGGGAATGGCTAATCCTGTTTCCCTCTGCCGTGCTATCGTGGCTGTCCCTTGAAGCAGGGGGTGAGGGTCTCTTGGGTGGGATCCCAGGGTGTCCATGTGTCCAAGGGGCCAATGTCCTTTGTCTCAGCTTCAAGTGCCCCTGGGAGTCCATTTGGGATTCGTGTATACACAGGATCACGGCTCTCACCTCTTATAATAACAAATTGTTTTAGGAAACTGCTTCTCGGCGGGGAAAACCGCTCTCAGGGTCTGTTTAGAGCCTGTAAGTGCCTGGCTGTGTTTGAAGGACAGCTTCTCCTTTGCTGAGTTGCTTCGTTGGGTTGAGAAGACACTTCTGCAGGGGGAAATGTTGATATTAAATATCCCGCTGGCTGTAAACAAAACTCCAGCACTATATTAATGGAAGGCTCTTTCCATTCCTCTTCACCCAGAGGGGGTGAAGGCACGAGGGGGCTGGAGGGCAGAAGAAGGGACACAACCTCGTTGTTGTTTCTCATGTGGCAATGACAGGGTCTGACCCAACCCAGTCCAGGGAGGACTCTTTGTCCCCTTCCAGAGGCTGGTTTGGGAACAGAAACGTACAAACTGGTTGTTGGTTCTGAATTGAAGGATTCAACATCTCTCTGTCGGAGGCACTTTTACTGTTATTATTCTTTTTGGTCCTCATCCATCAGGTTTATGTGCTCAAGATGATCTCTCCAAGGTTAACAGATTTCAGGTTGTTAAAAAAAAGCTCAAGCAAACCCAGAAGGACTTAGGAATGGACACACCATCAGGATGGCAGAGTTGGGGTTTGTAGAAATGGTGGAAAGACCCAGAGAAGGTGGCTTAAGCACTCTTCAGACTCAAGCCCTAGGCAACTTCCCTCTGATCCTCAGCTGACTCAGTTGTGAGAGGGTATCTGATTCTCTGGGTTGGGAAGGCAAAAGTACTCAGACTTTGGGTGAGCCATGTCCTTGGTCAGAGATGCTGTCATGTCCTAGACATGCTGGAAAAAGTGCCTGGAGGTGTGGGCGGGCTGGCGGTGCTCAGATCTGCTTTCTTGTCAAGCCCTGCATTGTCCATACCGCTTGATCTCTGTGGACCTGGCGGTGGATGTGAAGGACCACTCCCAATGACTAAGAGCCATGACGGGCCATATCCAAGAATGTTTTTTCCCTACCAGACCCCAGAGCCCCCACTCAGGAGTTACTCCTGGCTCCCTGAGGACTGAATGTCCCATTGTGGAAAGTATTTCTGCCATTAGCATGCTCAAGGCCTCACCCAAGATTAGGAGGCTGTTGTGCAACACACAAGTGACATTTCCTGCCCTAGGGACCTTGAAGTCCTCATGAATAGTAGATGTGAGGGGAAAAAGATCTCTTTTTATATAGCAAGCTGATAACCAGGACAGGGACAGGACCCAATCCATCCTCTCCACCGGCATGGTCGTTTGGAGAGATTTCATGATGTGGTCTCATGCGAGAAGCTCCTTCATGGACTAAAGGTAGGGTCTTATGAAGAATTAAGTAGAAGGCCATTAGCATTAGTCAATGCCAGGGACCCAACCCAAAAAAAAGGACTGAATGATCCCAAGAGTGATATTATCCAAGATAAGGGCAAAGGCACGTGGGGGCGTTGCATGTTCAAAGAGGAAGATGAGGCCATTCAGCACACATGACACTTCTCCAGCTATGGGTTGGTGTCCTCCTCAGCCTAACCAGCAAACGTTATCCCTTCCTCAACCCTGTCCCAGTGCTGGCCATACCTGGCTTTGGGAGAGGGAGTAAATCTTTCCATCAGAAAGAGTATTGCAGAGGTCACCGGACGGACCCATAAATCTCCATTATCAGGCAGCGGCTCCTGTGCCACAAAACGGAAATTATTACCCTGAGTGTGACTGGGGGAGCCTTTCCTTCCCCCCTCATTGTTCTGGGCCCTCCGGGAGCCGCTCGGGCGATTTGCTGCCTGAATAAACGTTTCCTTTCCCGGCTGCTAAGTACAAGGAATAAGTGTCAGGGGATCTCATAATGCCAGAATTTAGAGCTCCAGCCCCGAGACAGAAGCCAAGGAAACACTTTGCTGCTTTTTCCCGGGGAGCCTCCTTAATCCCTACTATTAACAACAATGGCAAATTAAAAAATTAGTGTACTTGAAGCCCAGTGACCTCCATGCCCAATATAGCTCAGCTTGCTGGTGGAACATGCTTCCTGTGGGCTCTGAGCCCTGGGAACGTTTGGGTTTCCTAGGTCTTGGTATCATGCATCAAACTGCATGGGCTGCAGCTCTTCAGGTGACACTTTTATCATTATTTTGAAGACCCTCAGGTTTCCAAGAGCAGTTGGGATATCTCAGCTGTGTGGCCAGAATGTCAGCTCAGAAATCTCCCCTTGGCAACTTCATCCTTGAGTCTAGAGATGCTGTGACATTATAGGACCTCTTTTAGAAAGCAATCCAGCCCCTCGCCTTCCACTTCTCCACTGGGGACCAAATGCCCTTCGTTCACTAAAGGGCATGCACTAAGCCCACGTCATCTTCTCTGAGCCAGTATCCAGCAGTGTCCAAGACACACCCTTTGCCATCATCAAGCATACTCCATCCCTGGAGGGGTTCAAGGCCAGGCTGGATGAGGCTTTGAGCAACCTGGGCTGGTGGGAGGTGTCCCTGCCCGTGGCAGGGGGTTGGAACTTGGATGATCTTGAAGGTCCCTTCCAACCCAAACCATTCTGTGATTCTATGATTCTATTACCTCAAAGCAGGAGAGGATATTTCTCCTTCAGTAGGTCAAGGAGCTCGCCCTGCTCTGACGGGGCTCCAGGAATGGTTTTAATGAGGTGACAGTCTGCAGATGTCATCTTCTGACTCAGCACTGGCTGGGGCACCATGGGACACACCCATCCAATATTGCCCCATGAGGGCTGTGATTAGGGAGAGCCACCTATTGCGTGGAGCCTCAGTGTGCCTTGGGAACAAAGTCTGGTCCTTCCCCGTCTCCAGCACCAGCGATTCCTATTTATTAACGTTCACAAGGATCACCTTTGTCTGCACCTGAGAGGGGAAAATCACACAAATGTTATTACTACGGAAGCAGAAGAGGGTTTTTTTTTAAACTTATACCAGTGAAAGTCCCTCAAGAGAGAATCTCCAGTTCAAATCCCATGGAAACTGGAAAAATAACGCCAACCCCCAAACAAGTAGCGAAGAATATAGCTCAAACTAATAACGATGAAAAAGGAGAGCAAAGGGAGCTGGTCTCAAGACTACTTTGCACTGGGATTTCGGATGTCTGATTATAATCCAACAGCGAAAATAATGCGGACAGTGGACCTGGGTGTCACATAAACTCTTAGGAAATAACCCTCCATATTCAGTAGCAAATTTGATTATTCTCAGAAAATAAGATACTTACACTTTCCCTGTTTCAACTGCACATCCTCTGTTTTTTTTTTTTCTAAAAACAAAAGTATTCCCATACTTGACATTTCTTCTTATCATACCCATTTTGTGGGACCTTCTTATTCAAGAGCTAGTCCAACTCTCCACATATTTGAGGGGCTGTTAGGAATTTTCTCCTTTTTGTTTGATTAAAAACTTTCCAATTTTGATTTTCTGGTGGAAAAATCTCCAGGAAATATGATATTTTGTAATTAGTCACAGACACAACTCTAATCAGTCAAGAGTTTTAACTGTTACCTTTGGACTACCTCTGCTCTGCTAAATTCTCCCTGAATTATGCCAACAACTTTGTACTGAATTATTTTCAAAGAACAAGGGATTTTCACACAGGACAAAAAATACTCTGAAAATAATTTGGCTTTTTTTTTTCAAAAATGTTAATAAAAAACTTCAACAACTTCTAAGATGAAAAAAATAGTAAAATGTTTTCCTTTCTTGAGATTTTTCAGGGAAACAAATTCTTTCCTGACCAGCTGTTCCAATTCCTTCTCTTTTCAACTGAAGTTTATTTGCTCTAGATTTTGGCTGCGACTCAGTGGTGATTTTAAAGGGGAAAGTGAGGCATTATGGTTACACTACCACTGAATCCACGTGTACAAAAATCACCTGGAGGGATCTTTCCTAAACCACCAGAATTGCTCAAAGTTAATGAGATTTTCCTAAGCTGCTGAGAAGATACTGGATTCCTTCTTTTCTGGCTCCAGAGCCCCTTGGGTACACTCATTTACTGTTTTCTAGTATTTCCCAATGGCCACATTTGGGAATGGCCATAAAAATGCCATTTTTAGCCTGGTTTTCTAGGGAGAAGTAGGCTCATGTGAATCTGTTTCTTTCTGTCTCTGCTTACTGGTGCCACTGTAGTAATTTTTTAATCCTTTGGCTCTTTCATAGTTATGCAATTTCCTATGGATTTCCAAAAATAGCCTGGAGAAAAGAGAAAACAAGGTTGATGTCTGAACATAACTCTTATTAGATAACAAAGAATCCACACGGGATTGAGACACAGATTGGCAAGAAGCCAGATTTTGTTGGTGTGCTCCTTGGGGAACTATTGTCTTCTAGCAGAAAGCTGAGATACTTGTGTAAGAAGCAGGTGGACAAGCACAAAATAGAGCAAGATGGACAATAGTATTTTAAGAGTTAACGTTATGCTGGTCTGTAATGGCTGAAGGCCTTGCTGTCCTCCAAACCTCTCCTGTAGGCTGCAGTTCATTGGGAATTTTTTCAGCAGCCTGGTGTATTCCCAGGCTACACTAAGTAACGGAGTCCTTTGCTGTCACTTGTCATTTTCTTCTCCCCAATTATTTTACGTGTCCATCTGCAGGAAGGACTGCTTTTGTAACAGAAGAAAGACATTCCCAAGCTGAACTCAGTAGCTGATATTCTCCATGTGGGATGACCATTGGCAATGCGCATTTTCAAGGGCCATGCCACCTGGATCCAGCCATATTTCCATCTCAGCAAGGCCTAGAGTCGATATTTATATTTTATTAGGTGAAGTTCTTGGCTTCTCAAGGGCACTGTATCCAAGGGTGAGCTGACCTGTGTCTTTCCAAATGACGATGCGGTCGAGGTGCATTGTGCTGACCTCTGCACCGCCTTACAGATGATATGGAGCTGCCGGAGCCAGGGAGATTGGACTGGCCCAGCCCAGGGCAGTTGTCCTCACCCTTATATCCAGCCACAGCCAAGGAGGTGGAGGGTGAACCAGGAAGGTGGTGGGTGAATGTGCCAAGCCCTGGAGAGTGGTGTCGAGCACAGTGGAGATTTGCATCAAAAGCTGAGTCTCTTGATGCCTGGGAATGCCCAATGATGTCTGTTAGCTGGCAGCCTGAGCTGGGGTTGTACGTGTGGGTTCTTGCAGTTCAGGAGATGATTCTCATGAAGAGAAGAGGGTGAAGGCATGTGAATGTGTCACCCCCTTGACCCTCTGTAGCCTTTCCCCTCTTCAGGAGGGCTGGGTGGGAGCTGGCATGGAGTGGAGTGATAGTACGAGGGGTAACAGTTTTAAGCTGAAAGGGGAGATTTAGATGAGATGTGAGGAAGAAATGTTTTCCTGCGAGGGTGGTGAGGCAGTGGCCCAGGTTGCCCAGAGAAGCTGTGGATGCCCCATCCCTGGAGGGGTTCAAGGCCAGGCTGGATGAGGCTTTGGGCAACCTGGGCTGGTGGGAGGTGTCCCTGCCCATGGCAGGGGGGTTGGAACTCGATGATCTTGAAGGTCCCTTCCAACCCAAACCATCCTGTGGTTCTATGGGCTGGATGAGGAGCAGTCCTGCGGGGTAGCAGGGCACATGGCATGGCTTTCCCCACCCACACCTGCTTGAGCCCCATTGAGAGATGCTTGGGCAGCTCTCTGATCTCTGGGTAGTTCTGCTTTGTGGGTCCAGGCGTGTGGTTGCCCGTGGTCACAAGTAATTTGTCATGGTTGTAAACACGGCTGCTCGTGTGCCCCAATCCACTTGCCCTGGCTATGTCCAATCTTGAAAATTGGATAATGTCAGAACAGAAGGGAAGGTTTCTATTTTTGGCTCCTTTTACCTGTGTCCCAGCACATCCCTGCTGACACAGAAGTCCTGGAGCCAACAGTGTATGGCAGGGAAAGGGGTTCCTCTTTCCGTAGTCCTGGGGGCTTCCTTGAGAAAGGAAGAACTGTTTTCCTGCATCCTATAAAATCTAAATGTTTGTGATTTCTTTAAATGTCACTTCTGGGCTCAGACATTGAGAACCAGACCAAAAATTAAAAGTACAGCTACCCAATTAACCAATTATTTTCCCTTCTCTCTCACCATGGCAGCGGAATTTTTTGATGACTATTCAGAAGGTCGAGAATGTGTCAACTGCGGGGCCATGTCCACCCCACTCTGGAGGAGAGATGGCACAGGGCACTACCTCTGCAATGCCTGCGGGCTCTACCACAAGATGAACGGCATCAACCGGCCCTTGTTCAAACCTCAGAGGAGGCTGGTAAGTCAAGACCACACAACACATGTGGGGCAAGAATGAGGCAAAAAGACTTTGGCTGGGTGGAGATGCCGGGGGTGTTTCAACTCCTTGGGTCCCCATATGCCCAACCTAGGTGGTTTTGATCCAGATTTCCAAAATAAACCACATATCTTGTGCTTGGTATGCTCCAAGACCTTGTAATGTCCGGACTAGTTCTGCAAAGACACCCAGGCCAGGCAGTGGAAGGGGCTGTAGGACACAGGGGCAGTACCACGGTGTTGGTTTAGCAAAAAACAGTCTTTGCTTTAGTACCCCTGAGGCATATTAGGATGACTGGAAACCCTTTCCAGCTCCACCACACCACCACTCCATCTTCTCTTACCTTCAGGGTCCTTCTTCCCCAGTCACTTCATGGTGTCCAGCCACCTTTTCTGGATACTCTGCTCCCTCCTCGCTTGGGTGAGCTGAAGCCACTGTAGGGCAGATCAGGGCATCCCAAAACCTGTGGGACCAGGGTATCCCAAAACCTATGGGGTCAGGATGGGGTACGTATGGTGAACCTGGAGGAAGGGAACATCTTAGTGTTGATATCCTGCCTGTCCCAGCATGTCTTGTGAGGGGTTTTGGGAAGGTCTCTGTAGTCTGTGCCCCAGGGACATGGGTCCATCATGACTCCAGGCAGCAAGGAGACAGCATGTCATCCCTCAAGCCCGTATTTCCCTCCTCCTTGTCTTCCATGAGGCTCCATCCCCAACATTGTTCGAATCACCCAGACCTATCTGTGCTTAAAACCAGCTGTCCCCTGCGAGTGTCAAAAATGTCACTGTCAGCTTGATCGCTGCCACCAGCCACAGCCAGCCAGCGCCCTCTTGTGAAAACCCTTCCTAGACACCGCACGGACTGAGCCCGGCGGCCTCTGCACCCTGGCACCCAGGCCCTTGCTCTGTTTCATTTACTGGTCTGTACGTTACCCCTGGGGACAGCTGTGTGGTCAGGAATGGCCCTTTGGGTACCAGGCCTTTGGACCGAGCAGCAATGTACAGCCGTGGGCTAAGGCTTGGAAAACCCCACGAGAAATACAAAAGCGTGAGCTGTGCAGATCTGTACATGCGCATTTGTCACTTGCCTGGGCAGCAGAAAATCGGGAAATCTTACAGAAAAGGCCAAATTCCTGTTTTTTTTCTTCTGGAATGGAATTTCCATGAGGAAAAGGAGGATATGTCTAAGGATGCAATGCAGGGATTTGGTTAAGTACTGACAATTGCTCTACCTAGATAAATATATTCAGTACAAGTGATTGAGTTTAATCTGTCACTGTGTAACGCCCTTTTTTTTGAAGACTGAGATAGGTCAGAGAGCCCTGCAAGGGGAGATCTTTGCCTTTGCTGCAAGTTCTCTTTTAAGTTCTTGGTCCACATACAAAGGCCAATGATTGAAGCTAATGCATGGTGAGGTTACAGCTAAAAGAATGTTTGGTTTCTCTGCATCAAATGAGTTTCCAGCTTTTAAAGTCCTAAAAAAAAATACTTGAATTTCCATTTCTATTGTCCTGCTGCTGTAGATTAACTGATCCTAGGAAGATTTTTTTTCCTGTGAGGGTGGTGAGGCAGTGGCCCAGGTTGCCCAGAGAAGCTGTGGATGCCCCATCCCTGGAGGGGTTCAAGGCCAGGCTGGATGAGGCTTTGGGCAACCTGGGCTGGTGGGAGGTGTCCCTGCCCATGGCAGGGGGTGGAACTGGATGATCTTTAAGGTCCCTTCCAACCCAAACCACTCGATGATTCTATGATATGATTCTGTGAAGAGTCAGGCAGGTGTGCAGGATGTGGCTTTTTCTTCCCCACCTGACACTCTGCTTCCAAGCTCAAAACTGGTATTTTATACGGTCTCAAGCCTTCAAGTCTTAATCCTGTGGCTTTTTGAGCCTGGCTAAACCGGTTCACTCAGAAAGACAACTTCAGAAGGCTTGTTCCATGTACTGTTTCATTAGTGTGGTTTCCTATTAATTATCCCTCTTTATCTTTAGGAAGACGATGCTGCTGGAAGCATTATTTTTCTTATCTCCCCCTCAAGCCACACAAGCAACATCACGCAAAGCCAGCAAGGAGTATGTAACCTTCATGGCATTGATAATGTCTTCTTGGGATATAGAATCATAGAATCACAGAATCACAGAATCACAGAATGGTTTGGGTTGGAAGGGACCTTAAAGATCATCTAGTTCCACCCCCTGCCATGGGCAGGGACACCTCCCACCAGCCCAGGTTGCCCAAAGCCTCATCCAGCCTGGCCTTGAACACCTCCAGGGATGGGGCATCCACAGCTTCTCTGGGCAACTATATGTCATGATGCTGGAAAGGTGAAGGGCTTGAGAGCCTGAAGGGCAGGATGGTCTGAGATCCAGACCCGCTAGTGTAGGTGTGTGGACATGCAGTGGGTCTCTAAGCTGCTACTAGACCCACTGGAGGCCTGGGGCTCCGTTCAGGTGATGTCTCTGGCACCATCTGAGATGCCCCAGGACAGCTGAGATGTCTGGCAGGCAGGAGGCAGTGGAAAGGCAGCAGAGCAGAAGCTGAAAAGGAAAAGGGGAAGAAAAAGGAAATTGTGTTATCCACTGCAGCAAGCTGAATAGAGAAAAAAAGAGAGAAATGGAGAGGAGAGGAGAATCTGAGGAATGCTGACACAAGCTCATTGGGATCTGAGATGTTGATGTGTTTTCTTCCTCTGCGTTTTCTCGCAGTCGGCTTCTCGCCGCGTCGGCCTCTCTTGTGCCAACTGCCACACGACAACAACCACGCTCTGGCGCCGAAACGCTGAGGGAGAGCCCGTCTGCAACGCCTGCGGACTATACATGAAGCTCCATGGGGTAACAATCTTTCATTGATCTCTGCTCTCGATGGGGACGGTATCGACAGCACCAAGCTGGGCATTGGGCTCATCGCACAACCCTGTGCTTTCTTGCAGCTGTTTTTCCTGCTGTCCCTCTGGGCTTTAGTCCCCCTCAACATTGGATCATGTTTATACTCCAAAGAGTGATGCATGCAGGGCATTTCTCACATATTAATTCGCCACCCTTTGCATCCAAACCTTAAAACTCAATAAAACAAGTCCCAGATTCTTCCCACCTAAATTTAGGCACTTTAGTGAAAAACCTGAGTCAGAAGCACCAAGAAGGGCTTGGCCCTTCCTCACGGGGTGTCCAGTCGTAGCTGAGACCTGGTTGTAGACTTGTCATAGTAGCAAGAGATGACTCTTCTTCCATGGGGGTCCAGATGGTCTCTTCCTGTCAGTGGGGGCTTCCTGTATCCATGCCATATCTGATATATCTAGAAGAGTCCTGTTGGAGTCCCAGGGACAGCAGGACTTTAAGACACAAATCTCCAGTCCTTCTCTTACCAGTCAGCAGCAACAGGGCCACCTCCATGGCAGAGACAGACACCTTCAACACCTTGGCAATCGCCTAGTAGCAAACCCTAGTTTTGCTTCTTATTGCTTCTTGTAGTGGTTTTTTACACACATCCATGATCTCAAGGATGCTTAAGAGTGGATGGAAGAGCATTCATGAGGTCAAAGCTGGAAGCCAAGGTGGATGAGGGGAAGCCTCACCTAACCCAACAAATTCTTCCTAGAAACCCAAGCCTGTTTCTGAGCATCTATACTTTTCTAAGGCTCTACACCTATGGTGTGAAAACCCTCTGTATTCCCATTTGGGTGTACATCTTGCAGGTTTGACTTCTCTTCCCACAGCAGTACTGACCAGGGACTTTGGGCTCCACCTTGTTGCTTGGTTTAATTATGAGCTGGTTTTCATGAAGCCAACGAGGTAGAGCTGGAATCCCATTCTCCTAGATGACCTTCTGGACATAGAGAAACCAATGGGCTTTTCTATTTGGCTCTGTAGGTTCCGAGGCCTTTAGCAATGAGAAAAGAGGGCATTCAGACGAGGAAGCGCAAGCCGAAGAACCTTAACAAAACAAAGACACCAGCAGGTAAGTGCTGAATGGACCTGTTAGAGTGAGTCCAGAGGAGGCCACGGAGATGGTCCGAGGGCTGGAGCAGCTCCCGTGCGAGGACAGGCTGAGAGAGTTGGGGGTGTGCAGCCTGGAGAAGAGAAGGCTCCGGGGAGACCTTCCAGCACCTTCCAGGGCTGAAAGGGGGCTACAGGAGGGATGGGGAGGGACTCTTCATCAGGGGGTGGAGTGACAGGACAAGGGGTAATGGCTTTAAGCTGAAAGAGGGGAGATTTAGATGAGATATTAGGAAGAAATGTTTTCCTGTGAGGGTGGTGAGGCAGTGGCCCAGGTTGCCCAGAGAAGCTGTGGATGCCCCATCCCTGGAGGGGTTCAAGGCCAGGCTGGATGAGGCTTTGGGCAACCTGGGCTGGTGGGAGGTGTCCCTGCCCATGGCAGGGGGTTGGAACTAGAGGATCTTCAAGGTCGCTTCCAACCCAAACCATTCTGTGATTCTATGATTCCATTAATAGGGGACTTTATCCTACATGTATACATGCGTGCACTTGTGTTTCTGACCATCATGCCCTGTGAGTCAGACACCCAACCACAAGATGGGCTGATTCTTCAAAAACTGGGGATGTCTGAATGCTTTTAGCAATAACAAAGCCCTTCCCACTATTTTTTTTTTTTGTTTTTACCTACACTAACTTTGGGTGGGTGGGTACAGCTCTGAACTGAAAGGTCTTTGGGAAGAGCCTGTTTTACCATCTGCTTTCTCACAGGTCCACCCAGCAGCGAGAGTCTTACCCCGACCACCAGCTCCACCAGCAGCAGCAGCAGTGCCACCACCACCGAGGAAATGCGCCCAATAAAAACAGAACCTGGGCTCTCATCTCATTACGGGCACCCCAGCCCAATTTCTCAGGTACAGAGGGACACAGTGGGACAGTGGGATAAAGATGGGAACTAGGATGGTAGACATGGTGAGAAGAACATCCTCAAAACCTCCGTGCCTCCTTTCAACCCAGGGGTCTAGGAGTTCACAATAAGAGATGTCTCCTCTGGGATGGGGCAAAACCCCCCATTCTTGTCACCACGTCTACAGCACAATACAGCTTTTTAATGGTGTGTGGTAGTTCTGAACGGACAAGAAGCAGTAGCAGCTTTGTTGAAAACATGAAATTCCTTCTAGCTGGGCAGCTCTATAGGTCCCATAACAAGAAAATGGCCGTTCCCTTTTTAAGATTTTATTTGATTTGTCTTGACCAAGGAAAAACTTGTCAATATTACCCTACATTCTCTGCACTGGCTCACTGTGTGCTGAGCGACAGGAGAAATGCAGAATAAAGTCACACAGCCCAAATCTAACCGACTGACTAAAAGACAATGGTATATGATAGTCGCTCTCCTTTTGGGTCCATACAGAGAACTCCAGTTTTCTCCCTGGAGAAAAAACAGGTGGTCGAGTGTTGTGCTGGATCCTGTACCTGCAGCACTTTGCAGCACTATTGTGTGCCCTGCAATCTCCAGGAGGCTCATTGTAAGCTAGGAGAGTCCAAGGCCAATGAAATCTCAAGCCTTGGGAGGTAAAATTATAATTTCTGACATTTAGAAGGGAACAAGATGTCCCATATGCAGTGACAGGAAAGAACAACAGGGAAGGAAAGAGTCTGTCCAAAGAATCATGCATGAGCTGCCATCTGCAAATCTACAGACATGATTTTACGACAGCAGCAGCCCCCCATAAAGGGATACACATGGTCCTCCATGGTCTGAAGCTTTGTTCACAGGATTTGTCCTTTTTCCATAGGCATTCTCAGTCTCTACCATGTCTGGACATGGATCGTCTATTCACCCTGCGATTTCAGCTCTGAAGCTTTCCCCGCAGGCTTACCAGTCAGCTATCAGCCAGTCTCCACAAACCAGCTCCAAACAGGACTCCTGGAACAGCCTGGTGTTAGCTGAAAACCATGGGGACATCATAACTGCATAAGCTGGTCTTCCCCCCATGGACTTGGTCCGCTCGAGAGATGAAGAAGACGTCATGAAATCATCAAGTCAATGTTGTTTCCCTGCTCTCCTGTCTTCTCTCCCCTTGTGAGATGTTCCAGCAAAGAGGTAAAGAGGACTTATCTGAGGCGTAGGAGAGCTCTTATGAAATGAACAGAGAAGACTCAAGTCTCAAAGTAACTGATGGATTTGAAGCCTTTTTCCCCCTCTCTTTAAATGAACCTCTCTATTTGACTGCCACCACCACCTGTGAAATAGCCAGAAACACAAAGATGGACACAGTTCTTGACTTTTATTTAAAAATATCTGGCATTTAAGACTCAGACAATGGTGGAGCAAAGATGCTTTTTTTTTCTTCTGTCACCATCCGTTCTTTTCCTGACCAGAAAAAAACGTCACCATCTTCTCATTACCCAAATTCAGTAATCTTCCACCAAATGGAGCCAGTTCCAGAACAGTTTGTCGAACAGACTTCATTAGACATGCTGTGGTGGCTTTAGTGGATTTGATATGATCTAGGGCAGAGAAAAGAGAGACCCTTCCCCAGACACATCCTCAGCTCATCTAGAGCATTCTCTTCATTTTCCTAGATGGTTTGGTTTGAGAACCTAATGAATGTCCATATTTAATAGTAACTCCTTTCCTATTTATCATTACAAAATCATGGGACCGTGTTTCCAAAAGGTTGTTGGTTGAGCCTGGAGAAAGTCTGTCTGAAGTCAAAGGGGGATTTTGGAAGGAGGAACCTTCTGGAAGCAGGTAGAGAAGACACACTTTGGTCATCAAATCCTGGAGGAGATTGCTGGGCTCTTCCCTTATGGATAGCTACAAGCCAGGCTTAAAAATTATTTGAGAGCACAGCAAGTGAAAGGTGCTCTTCTAACGCTGCTCTACTGTCGCTTTCCAAATGGCTAATTTAATTATTTCGCATACTTTTCTTTTGGTTTTGATGTCATTGATGAAATCTGATTGTCATTTACTTTTGGCTGTACTGTGAGTGCCCACTTTCCCCCCTAACAGCTGGCTCATGACCATTTCACATGTGTAACCCTTTAGGATCCCACCTTTTGCAACACGCAAAGGCTTCAGCCTCTACTGGAGGTAAGCAGGGGCCGTTTTCTTCCCCAGGCACGCACATAGACGTGCCTGCCTGCAAGAGAAGCATAACTCCATTAATGCACGAGCATTAAACAAGACTCACGTTTTTTTCTCACCCATAAGGCTCTCAGCAACCAGGGAATCCTAGAAAATGGGGTTGGAAGAGATGCTGAGAGCTCACTGACTCATTCCCTTTCCCAAAGGGATCAATCTGCCTAACTTAGCCCTGGCTGCTCTTTCTCTAGCATGTGCTTAACAAACTCCACCATCACAGATGCCACAGCTCCCCTGTGCAGACTAAGTGCTTCACCAGATGCTTGTCGTGACTTTTTCATCAACACTTCCGAGGAGGGACAGCTTTGCTCATCCAGGCAGAGAATTTCTGGGAGACCTCATCCTCCAAGGTTCTATACTTTTGTTTCTGTCCTCTCCCAAAACTCTGTTACTCTTCTTGCCTTCCCAGCTCCTCTCTTTCCTCTCTACATCCAGAACTCAAGGATGGAACCATGTGAAAATCTAGAAGAGGGACAGTGCATACCCCTGAGATGTGCCATCCTCCATCTCCCACTGTTTAACATTCCCACAAAGAATTTTTTCCACCCAAACACCAAGATACATGGCTTAGCGAAGAGGAAAGACACAAACATGTTTGAAACAAAAGAATGGCATTGTATTGTCTTTGTTTGAACTCTCCATTTTCCTCCTGATGGGAGAAAAGCCTCTTTAAGGAGAAGGATTTAACTGGACTGGTCGTGATAAAGACTGGGACTGGAGTCACAGTTGAGACCTGGACACTCCCACGTTCCCTGTGCTCTGGGGAACTCAGATTTGCAGGGTTTGGGAGGGATGATGGAGCCTCTGGGTGAAAACACAGAGGCATTTCTCCCTGGACGTGCAGGTCTTTAGCCAGCCTCCTCCTTGAACTATATTCCTCTGTAAATGACAACTAAGCTCTCTTGGGATCAGAATTCCTGTCTGTGACAGAGAACCACGCAGCACAAAGATGCCATTTGGCTAATGCCCACATTGGGGATACCCCGGACAACCTGAGAGGGAGGGGAGAAAGTGGTCCCGTGCAGACCAGACCAAACACACGCAGCATTTCTCTTTCCATACGGATGCTCTGCCCGCCTTGCCTTATTACTGCGCTCCTACTGCCCTCAAAGCCAAACTCCTTGCTGATTTTTTTTCCCTTGCCCTTAAAACACACTCCAAGGTGCCATAAAGGAGTCTCCTTACAGTATGAGAGGGGAATACCTCTGCAGGACACAATCCTGGTAGTTCCCTATCTCATGCCTGTAAATGACCACAGCAGAGATTTGTTAACTGGTTCCCATCCAGTGCTGAAAAGGGGGCTACAGGAGAGATGGGGAAGCTCTTGATCAGGGAGTGGAGGGATGGGATGAAGGGTAAAAGTTTTAAGATGAAAGAGAGGAGAATTAGATGAGATGTGAGGAAGAAATGTTTTCCTGTGAGGGTGGTGAGGCAGTGGCCCAGGTTGCCCAGAGAAGCTGTGGATGCCCCATCCCTGGAGGGGTTCAAGGCCAGGCTGGATGAGGCTTTGGGCAACCTGGGCTGGTGGGAGGTGTCCCTGCCCATGGCAGGGGGGTTGGAACTCATTGATCTTTAAGGTCCTTTCCAATCCAAACCATTCCGATTCCCTGACTTCCTCAAAGTCTTAAAAATAATTCTTGCAACACAGTGAGGATTATTTACAAGGACCCTGATACCAGAACAAGATGTCTGCATTAAGAAGGTCAGGCTCTAGGCGCTGTGAGGACAACCTGGCTCTCTTTAGTGGTAGAAATTAGGTTTTTTATCCTCCCTTTTTTGCACCACAAGCAGTAGAATTTCAGATACACCTGTTTCTGGTGTTCTTTTCAATCACCCAAAACTGTTGTAGAGCTATTGACCACCCTCGTGGTGGTAATGCTTTTTCCAAATAAATGTTAGATTATAATGAGAGGCAAAATAATTGGTAAATTAATTGCTCAGACTTGGGGACTCCCAAGAAATGTGTCATTGCAGGAAAGTGAATGTTGTTTCCAAGCCCAGGAGTCACACAGAGCCTCTTCCACTAGTAGGAGCTGGGATGGCCAACGCAGGATGACAAACATGAGAAGTGAGAGATGAAGGGATACTTGCAGGGTGAGAGGATAAAAGTGATACCAGCTTCAGGACACTCAGCTCATTCTAGCAGGAGGGACAGCTTATGAAATTCTGGGTTCCACCTGAGCTCTGCTTTCCTTCCCATGATGGGGGAGGCGTTTAGAGCCTGTTTTTCTAACAAAATTAGACACAATTATTAGGCATGATAATCATTGCTATTATTATTGCTCTAATTTATTTAATTGCAGCATGGCTGGAGAACGTCGTGAGGAGCATACCAGGCCAGGTCCTACACAAAGGCAGGACCAAGAACCATCCCTGCCCTGAGGAATAAGAGGGAAGGGCCCAGTCCTGCAAAACACTTAAGCACGTATATAAATGCATGTGTGGAATTTTTTTCCCTTAGAGGTCATCACTAATCACACACACAAATTTTGACGTTGAAGGGTTTGCAGCACAAGGTTTGCTTGTGCCAAGCCAGACCTTTTCCAATGGCTCAGTGGTCACCAGAGTAAAATGAGCAGATGAGAAGCAGGACGGGGAGCCAGAGGGGTAAGGAAGGTCATTTAACCATTTCTAAATGTCTTTCCTCTTTGTGGAAGTGCAATATCTTGAATCACTTCAGTTCTTCTTGTGTAAATTGATCAGAAGAGATCCATATTTCGTTTGCAATCTCATGGGCTCACTGGAGAGGGTGCCATCAGGAGGAGCTCAGGAATATTGTAAGGGGGCTTTAAAACCAATCAGCAACTGCTAATGTAACACTGAAGCTGTGACTATGTCGGGGGGGGGGTGGTGTTTTTTTTGCTTTTTTCCTCCCCATGTATAAAGTTTGAAGCTTCCCAGGTCATCTGGGAAGGTCCCACGGAACCAGACGCTTATTTGTAAGGGGCAGAGGGAAACCAACCAACCGAACAAGCTGTAATTATTTAAAGATGTAAAAAAATATATATTATGAAGTAGTATGGCTACCAATCCACGTAACTTCTACACCTTTAGAACTAATGGAAATAAAACAATGATAATAAAACCTGAAGGCTGCTGCTTGACTCTGACTACCCTTGTGGGCTTCTTGGAGAGGGCTGGGGATAAATGATCATAGATGAAGGGCACCTGGAGAAGCAATCATGCAATGGGTCCTGCCCTAGGGAGCTCATAACGATAGAAGCACAGAGTAATTGAAGTTGGAAGGGACTAGATCAGGATTCTCAGAGCTCAGTTCAGTCAGGTTTTCAGTATCTCTAAGGATGGAAATCCTACAACCTATCTGGGATCCTGTTTCAGTGTTTGTCCACCCTCATGGTAGAAATATTTTTCCAAAGAAACATTAGACTCTAATGAGAGACAAAATAATTGGTAAATTAATTGCTCAGACTTGGGGACTCCCAAGCAACAAGTCATTGCACGAGGCAGAATATAATCTCCAAGCCAAGGAGTCACACAGAGCCTCTTCTTGTAGGTAGGAACTGGGATGGCAAACACAGGCTGACAAACACCAGAAGTGACACACCCAGCAAAGAGGCAATTCAAGGCCAGGCTGGATGAGGCTTTGAGCAACCTGGGCTAGTGGGAGGTGTCCCTGCCCATGGCAGGGGTGTTGGAACTGGATGGTCTTTAAGGTCCCTTCCAACCCAAACCATTCTAGGATTTTAATACAAAGGGGGAAAAGCACCCAATAAATTTTCTATGCAGCAGGCAATCCCCCAGCACAAGGGGGAGAGGAAAAGCTTCACAGGGCACCTCAATCTTACCTCGTTAGACTGCTCATTAACACGGTTTTGTGGAGTAAGCTGTTGCTCAGCCTAAATAGTCCCAGCTGAACCCAGAGACACTGCCTTTAAGCCAAAATCATGCTGCCAGCCTGGGCTGTGCTTCTGCAGAGGGTGTAGGTGGCTGAGCACAGCCCTCCTGCAGGCACCCAACCTTCCTCTTGGGGTGCGCAGCTTCCTTCCCAGTCCAGCCAGTTCCTAGACACCCATACAAGTGGTGGGGCCAGTACTTCAGTTCCCCCCCCATCAGCCAACTGGGGAGCTCCCCTGCTATTTGGGAGGAGGGTCCTCCTCCCCTATAGAAGTAGGTGGGCAGAAGGGTTTGGGGTGTGATGGGTGATATTGAGGGTGGGTGAGTTGGTTATGGAGAGAGTGGAGATGCTGGGGGAGGTGGTGGGGATGTTGGAAGGGGGACTGGAGGCAGAGGAAGGGGTCTGGAGCAGAAATGAAACAGGGGAGGATGGCTGCATGGTTTCCTCTCCAGTTGCATGCCCAGGGTAGGCCTGGGAAGGGCAGTGGCTTGAGGGCTGGGTGTGGGAATGTGGGGCTCAGGGAGCACGCTCTGGGTGCCCACCTTGGGGCTCTGCACTGTGTATGTGGTGTTTGGTGATTTCTCCTTCCCCAGTGCTCTCTCACTGGCCTTGTGCCATTGCAGGCAGTGGGCAAAGCAGCTGGGAGGAGATGAGCTGCCTCCAGTGCCACCCAGAGAGCGGTGCTTGCCTTGGTGGCTGGATTTGCAGAAGGATGGCTCACCATGGCCTGGGTTGATTCAGGTTTGTTAATACCTGTGCAAGGTTGTGTTCCTCCTTTGCACTGGGACATCAAGGCTGTGACTGAGGGAAGGGTTGGAGTTAGGTGAACTCTCATTCCTGGTGAGGAGAGAGATGCTAAGCATCTAATTTAAGGTCCCCTACGACTCCTGGAGGACTTGTGGTAAGAAAGGACTTCTGGAGATCTCCAGGCCAAACTCCTGCTTGTGGGGTGAAAACTAACATTAAAGGAGGTTGCTTAGGGCCTTGTTTGATTGAATTATGAATATCCCCAAGGATGGAAATTCCTCTAGCTCCCTGGTTCTGAAAGGAACCTGTCTCTCTCCATGGACTTTCCCCCAGAGACCTAAGGAAGAAAATGGGGGGGAGGAGACTGGTGAGCTCAGCCTCTGATTGCTTTTGTGTTTTTCTGAGTTGCAACTTTCCTTCAAGTCCAGGGCACCAAGTGTGAGAAGGAGCTTCTATTCCCTCAACAGCTGCTGGAGATGCCAGAGGGCCCATCAGTGAGGAAATTCCAGTTGCTGACCTCCCCTTTTGTGGGACAAGTGGTGGCCAAGGTGGGGGGAAGCAGCCGGAAGATCAATGTGAATGACCTGAATGCCCTGAGGCTCCAGGACTCCCAGGTGAGCTGGACTAAAGACAAACTTATTGGCCCATGGCAAGTCTGAGGCAAACCACCTTTGTCCTGCATCTGGATCACAGAAGGTGCATAACCTGGGAATGACATCAAGCTTGTGTTTGTTGGATTGGTTTATGGCCACAAAACAGGTGCATGTGGCTAAAAAGGTGTGAATGCCCATTTTGAAGTACTACTCTGCGTTGCAAAGTTTGGGATGAAGGTTACTGTGAGGAGAGGCTGTTGCAGGATGTGGCTAGACACAGATGCCCAGAATTATTTGCAGGTTTGGTCAGTTGTGCTAATGCAGTGATACTGTGCCTCCCAAAGGATGAGGAGCTGGTGTTGGCAAGGGCTGTTTGTAGAAGATGAGTTGATTTCTTCAGTATGTGGATATTGGGAGCATCAGCCTTGTTTCCCTCAGCTGAGAACTTGCACAGTTGCTTCCCTTATACCCAAGGGCAGGGTTCCACCTGGCCAAGTTGAACTGTCTGTGCTGTTGGACACTTGTGAGATGGTCACACTGGGTCAGTCCTGCTGGAGCTGTCACTTGCCTGACCTTCAGATGATGATCTGGACCTCACTGACCAAATGCTTGTGCAGCCTCATCTCTGATTATGTGATAGTCTTGGCTGGGGACACAGATGTGAGCAGCTCAACAGTCATTTGTGGCTTCAGAGCCACCCTTGAGTCAGGTCACCCTAGCCTGAGACACTTGAGGCCAGCACAAAGTGGGGAGGTGAATGAGAAGCAGTGATGACAGACTTCAGAACCCTGAGTGTCTGTCCTGGTGTGTCTCTTTGGCCCCTCTGAGAGGGCTTCACACTGGAGTGGCATCCGAACACCTTGTGCTTCGTGCAGACAGAGAAGGGATGTGGAGAGGATGACTGCAGCTCTGGGAATGGCTCAGATGCTAAAGAATCCCATGTTCAGGGTGGGATGATGAGCCTTCTAGCTAAAAGAGGTTGTAGAAAATAGTCACTTGTATGGACACAGCTGGAGGTTATGTGGCTCCACTGTATATCCCACCTTTTTTCTCAGGTTCATGGAAAGAACTTGTACCTGGCATTTGTTGCAGCTGAAGGTCCCTTAGGACCACCTGCAGAAGAGACAGTGCTGCAAAGAGAGGCTGCTAGCGGGGGAGGTTCTCCTGCCCAGGAAGGGCAAGAACAGGTTTGTGCTCCGCAGGATGAGGAGCTGCAGGAACTCCACCACTCAAGAGCCGAACCACCAGATGCAGCAGAGGATCGAGGCAACTGGCTTCGTGTCCATTTTGGCTTATTTGGCAGCATTCGGGCAAATGAGTTCTCAAGAGCGAAAAAAGCCAATAAGAGGGGAGACTGGAAGGACCCCACACCCAGGTATTTGGTGGAGTACCCACAAACTCTGCTTTCACCCTGCCTCTCATTCTGTAGACACTACATTTGTCCGAGGATGCTCTTAGCCTTGTCTTTTCTCTGCAAATTCTTAAGATAAATATGCATGAGTGGGCGGGGGGTATATTCAACCAGGGAATCCACAGCACGCTTGTGGGATGCATGTTGCCTGCCATAGGATCACAGTACCAGCTCAGTTAAGATTTTTATTCAAAGAGAGAACTTTCAGCACACCAGGCTGAATCATGCCCTGAAAATGCCAGTTTCTCCCACTTAGACGCTTAAAAAAATCCTGGGATAAATAGCACACATCTAGGGCAGCTGGCTGGTTGGAGTGATGCTGTTGGAAACACAGGCAACAGTCCATGTCCTAAGTCCCACTGGAAGCACACTGGACGAGGAAGGGGTAAATACTGGAAGAAGGTGTGGACTCGGCTCTTGTGAGCTGTTTAATGTGAGTGGTTAATAATGTACAAGGCGCATGTCTGGCCCCTGTGTATGGGATGTACTTGGTAGGGATGCACTTCCCACTCCCCCATCCTGAAACCTTTTGAAGGATTGCTTTATTTCTACACAAATAGTTTCAGACAGCGTCAGGTTTGTGTGCTACTTTTAAGCATCAGTTTCCCCTGCCTGTGACCTTACTGCTGAGATGCTGGTTCATTACCCTGCCTGCTGCTGTCTCTTTCTGATCAAGTTTCTTTAGCCAAAGGAGACTATAACAAATGGTTCGGGGATGTTTCTGGTGAGAAACTTCCACTTTTCTTCTCCCAGGCTGGTTCTGCACTTTGAGAGTGGAGGTTTTCTTGTTTTCTACAACTGCCGAATGCACTGGTGCTCCTCTCCAAGGGCTGATCCTGCTTCTGACATCCTGTCTGTGGAGTTCCACCGTGGCCGGGCGCTGGATGCCCTCCGTGCACCCAATCCCATCTGCTACACCCTCTTAGACCAAAGATACTTTTCAGGGCTGGGTGAGTTCCAGGGCATAGTGGCAGAGCAAGAAACGGAGGAAGGTGGGTGGGATGTCTACAGATCCAGAGCTGTGTGTCTGAGCTTTTTATTCCTCAGACTTATGGCTTCTGGCTGATCCAGCTGAGGGTATGTGGTCATCTTGGTGACAACAAGGCTTGCAGTCTGTAGCTACAGGCTTCAGATTCTTCACCTGCTTGAGCACAGAGAAGTGTCTTCATGTGGGTGACTGTGGATTGGCTTGTACTTGTGGAAGAAAGGAAAGTCCGTTTCAGGGGTAGTGGGGAAGAGACTGTCTTTTAGTCCAGTCCCAGCTGTAAGTCTACTCCCCCTTTGATATGGGGAATGGCATTGCTAGATGCGATCAGAGGCAAAGTTGGTGACTGGGGCCATAGGTCTGCATCATCTTGATAAGAAATATCCTTATTGTCACCTTGTTTCTGACTTTCTTTCCAGGCAACATCATTAAGAATGAGATCTTGTACCTGGCCAAGATCCATCCGTTAACACGAGGCTCTCTCTTGCCTCTCTCGGATCTGGAGCGTCTGCTTGACTGTGCCGTTCGGTTCAGCGCTGACTGGCTGCACAGCAAGCTGCACGGCAAAGGGCTGCACCGGCAGATCTACCAGAAGGAGCAGTGTCCTCTTGGGCATCCAGTGATGAAGGAAACCCTTGGACCCTCAGGTGGCTTTAAGAGACTTACTTGGTGGTGTCCTCAGTGCCAGCCTGCGGTGCTGTCAGAGGATGGGGATCCTTCCCCAGGCACTGAGTGACCTTTCTGTGTTCCTCCTTTCCTGGAGGGTGTCTAGGTGGTCTCTGAACCATGCTCTTAGTTGCCCTGAGAAGGGCTTCATGGTTTCTTTGAGGCTGAGGCTGTTCCTTAGGGACAGTGGAGGTTATAGGAGTCACTGCAGTACTCCATGTGCCTCTGGACGCGAAAAGGAAAGTGGCTGTATGTAACAATTCTTTTTTTTTTTTTTTTTGTCACAGTGACACGACAGTGTAAATGGTTTGACCAGTTCTGAGGTATCTTGCTCCCCCTGTTCAGAATGGATAGCCTAAGGTGTTGAGCAGGTGATTACTGTGATCTAAAGTGACCTTACCCATTGACCCTGGTATGGGTGCAGTGATTTCTGGTGGAGTTAGCAGAAACGAGTATATCCCTCTGCCTAAACAGCTTGATTAATTCAGTATTTGGTAATTCTGACTCGGCTTGTAGCTGAATACCTGTGTGCTGGGCTGCTGTTAGGTGTGGTTAAAAGGAAGTGGCTGTTCTCTCTTGTCAGCTCTTATAGGAAAGGCTGCTTCCTTCTGAGGGGTGAAAATAAACCTCAGGCAGTGCTTGGTGGAGCTCATCTCTGCCTGCCTGGCATGGTGTCTGCCCCCACAGGCTTCAGGTTTGTGGCAGGGATTGCATAAACTTCATGATCTGCGTGGTCACTTGAAAGCAGAAAGGTTTGGAAATAGGAGATGTGCTCCTTCCTTTGAGCTGCGTCTGTGCAGTAGGCAGATGCTGTTGCTGTCCTTTCTCCCTGGATCTGGGTTTAATTTAACAATAGATTGTTGACCTCAGTGAAAAATAAAAGCTGGAGTTAGACCTGGTGATGTTCAGCTTAAGTTCAGTGTGTCTTTTTGGGTAGTTTCTGGGTTAAAAGCTGAGGTGTACAGGGAAACTCCGGCGTTTGGTGCTGCCCTGGTACCAGCAGCTTTCCGCAGCTGTAAGGGTGGCT
>NW_010113072.1:0-526 GCF_000699245.1 Pterocles gutturalis | reverse complement strand
AAATCAAGAGGGAGTGCTGGAGTTAGAGCCCCTCGGTGGCAGGCTGCCTCCAAAACAAGCCTTGCACAGCCTCTCCCCTGTGAGCTGCAACGCCCTTGGGTGCTTGCAGGTTATGGGATGGCTGAATAAGCCAATTAATGGGGTTACGGTGCTAAAGAAGCTGGTTAATGTCCTCCAGAGAGTTACTGAAGGCCTGGAAAGGAGGCATGGTACTTTCAGTGCCGTTTAAAACAAATGGGGGAGGAAAAAAACACCCCCACGGAAAAACCAGGAAAGAACCAGAACCTCACACCTTGAAGGATTGTGATTGCAGCTTGGTATCTGTATGGGAGCGGTCACAGGGTGAGGCTGGGCTGCTGCGATGGTCCCACAGAGCGACGGGAGCCTCCAGAGGAGAATTTCCACGGGGGAAAAGGGCAGAAGGTGACAGAAACCAAACAAAAGCTCCTCAGGGCTGAAGCAGGGAGGGCCTGGCTGCACCCTGGGGGTGGGAAAGGGGCTGTGGAGCGGGGCTGGGGCGGTGGGG
>NW_010113071.1:16497-36336 GCF_000699245.1 Pterocles gutturalis | reverse complement strand
CCAAGAGACCGAGATGACCCTGAGAGAGAAGCGACCCGGAGAGAGACAACCCAGAACAAGAGAGAGCCCTTCCGGACAGAGACTCATTTATATACCGGGCATGATGTGCATGGTATGGAATAGACCATTGGCCAATTTGGGTCTCAATCCTAAACCTGAGGCCAAATCCTAGGCTAGTAACTGGGGCTGTGCTCCCTCCCAGCTTCTCCTGTCCCTGCAGACCCTGGCCCAGCAGAGAAGCTGAAAAGTCCTTGACTGTCCTGGCAGCAACTCTAGCCATCAGTGTGTGATCAGCTTCTCCTCAGCACAAATCCAAACACAGCCCCATGCTAGCTACTGTGAAGAAAGTTAACTCCATCTCAGTTGAAACCAGGACACGGACCAAGACTGGGCTGTGTCATTGCCAAGTGTGTGATGCAGTACACTCAGGCTCTGTCTGCTGGATTGTTTGCATGGAAACATGTGGACAGGAGAAGGACCCAAAGATGTTAATGACCAAGCATACCTGTGTGCTAACATCCCATCTAGCACAGAAACCACTGCAGAAGTGCCACTGGCTGCTATTCCCAGGGCTGATTCAGCTTACAAAGTGCAGCCTAGAACATAGCTCAGCCCCTCTCACAGCACCGCGCCACCTTTGTTGGGTTGCCCAGGTTCCACAAGTCCCTGGAGCAAGCAAAGATATCATACACAGAAAGCTGTCGTTGAGCGATAGTCCTTGCTGTTGGTCGGAAAGGGCTGCAAGCCACTTTGGACGTCTGCTTCCTGCTCCCCATAGAGTGTATCCATGCCAGCAAGATGTAGAGGAGGAGGGAATGGTGCAGAGAGTCTGTGCATGAGCCTATCCCAGGTCTGGCCAGGCTAACTGGCATTTTTTAAAGGAAGACACCAAGACAGGACTAGCTGGAGTGAATCCACCATGGCAACAGCAGATGGACACCATCCCATGCTGCTGTAGTCAAGGAAGATGAGGAGTTGGGGCAGGGAATCCAACTCTCCTTCAGCTTTGTGAGGCTCAGATCATGAGAAAGCCTCTCTTCTAGGTGTTACTATCGCACACATCATTAAATGCAGCAATCCCTCTGCCTGAGGTTCCTGGAGGGCAGCTCATGAAGGGCACAGACCATGGTCACTTTAGAAACAAGACGCATAATGCAAAGAGAGTGTCAAGTGGTGCCTGCAGGAGAGGCAACCTTCACCGTTTGCTTCATCCAAGGAGAACCTGATGGTGGGCAACGGGAACAACCACCCAATGAGCAAGGTAGAGACTCATGCTAGAAGGTGAAAATGGGGAAAGTGAATTTGCAAAAGAAATATTTATGGCAGAGAAGGCAAATTTGGGATCTGGCAGAAGAAGGAAGAAAGCTTTTGGCTTTTTTTGGGGGGGGGGGGCGGCATATTCACAGAACAAGAAGTGCTGAAGCACATTCTTCAGATGTCTGTGGGCTGCAGGGGCACAAGAAGCAATAATTTCCTCTACTGACCATTTGGGAGGGGAGAGAGGCCCGTGAGACAGTCCTCTCTGTCTCGCTCCTTCTCTCCCTCCCTCTCAGACAATCAAGGGAATTAAGTTTGCAGAGTTACGTAGGAGGCATCAGGCGTCAGATACAATTACTCACCCGCTGCATCATAATTACTGCAAATGGTCCATTAAAGGAAAATTATCATCAATATGATATTATCAGACAGTGGGTAAATGAATAAAGGAAAGTGCTTATTCTTCCATTGTCCTGTTAATAGAGACGTCTTTGAAATTGATAATGTGAAGGATGCCACCACACTGGGGACTGTGGGCCAGCAGGATATGGGGGGGGACTGTGGGTGATGACACACAAACAGGACCCAACTTTTGGGATGAAGCTGCATATGCAGGTGTGCACCTTCCTCTGGTTGTCCAAGCAGTGGACGAGGAGAATAATCTTGGGACTCTTGGGCAAGGTGTCATCTCTGTTCAGGACATCTTCACACCACCAGCTGTTTTGCCCAAAGGATCCAGCACTGCCTTCTGCAGATGGTGTTTTAAACTCAATGCCAACAAAGTTTAAAGGATTAGAATCCAACCCAACATGCAAATCCATACCAGGGCCAGATCATCAGACTCATGTTGCTGTTAGGAAACTTTTCTTGAATGGCTGCATCTGGGACCAGCTGCACCTGGAGATGAGGGGGTGTCCTGGTTTCAGCTGGGACAGAGCTAACTTTTTTCACAGTAGCTAGTGTGAGACTGTATTTTGGATTTGTGCTGAGAAGAAGCTGATCACACACTGATGGTTAGAGTCGCTGCCAGGACAGTCAAGGACTTTTCAGCTTCTCTGCTGGGCCAGTGTCTGCAGGTGCAGGAGAAGCTGGGAGTGAGCACAGCCCCAATTACTGGCTTAGGATTCAACCTTATGTTTAGGATTGAGACCCAAATAGGCCAGTGGTCTATTCCATATCACGCATGTCATGTCCAATACAGAGATGAGGCTCTGTCCAGAAGTACTCTCTCTTTCTGGGTCAGCTCTCTCTGGGTGGTCTCCTCCTTCAGGTTGTCTCCCCCTGGGTCACCCCTCTCCCAGGGTTGTCACCCTCCCTCAATCAGCTCTCAGTCTTGGACACTCACGCTCTTATCTCTCTTCCATACCTAGATCCACTTGAAAGAGAAGAAACTGCACTAGGACACTGTCAACCCTTTGAGGCTGCTGTATGCCCCATGGTCTGCCCACCAGTAAGGTGGCTGGACCACCTCCAGCACTGGGAGACATTACCCACCTCTCTATGTCATCAGTTCCAGACTGAGATGACCACAAACAAGTAAGAGATGCCACTACAAGGTAAAATGCCATCAGAGAAGGAGAGGTGGGGTGGAAGAAGAGCCATCTGGAGTCAGCCCAAGGTGCAGGATCAAGGAGTATCCTCAGCTTAGTTGCCTGTCAGACTCCCAGTGAGAAGCAGTAGAAACCCCCACTACTTAAACGTTGCTGCGTTGACCTGCTATAACAGGGCTGCCTTTTCCCTCCTCCAGCACATCGGCGGCTGGACACCAGCGTGACAAGGACCCTTGTAAAGCCATGGTGAAGTAGACAGGCTCTGCCCAGGGCAGCCAGCACACTCTCTGCTTCCCCACACTCTGCCAAGAATCCCCTGTCCCAAGAGGATCCAGGATAGGAAACCTTCACAGAAGAGTGAGCATCTGGCCGGAGCAGGAATATGCCTGCGGGGCCAGGTTTGGTAAAACGGCAACGGAGCTGCATCGGTCTCAAGTGTAGAAAATAGTCAGTGAAGGGAGTAAAGCGGATCTGCTGCTATTCATTTCACAGCTGTAGTGGGATTAGTGGAACGAGGGCGATGGGGTAAGCTGCCCCTTTTATCTCATTCAAACATGTTGCTAATTCAGCAGAGCACCGCAGCCAGGAGCAGCTCCCAGCCTAATCCACTGTATCATTCTCACCCAGCGTGAAGAAAGGAGAATTTTAATCCGCTCCCCACCCCCTCACCCCATCAGCTGCTCCAGCGGGCTCTGCCTGGCCTAACCAGGCATGGGGACCCACTCCATGCCTGGCACTGCTTCCCCCAGCCCTGTTGACCCGCTGAACTGGGCTGTTGGTGGTCCCACACAACCCCAGGCTCCTGAGCGGCCACAGGAAGAAAACACCACGAGCGTCATGGGTAAATGCATCTTGAGGAGCTTCAACTGATAGCTTTGGTGTGTAGGTTGGGCTCTTCTAGGGATCTTGTTCCAAATCGGGAAAGACGTTGGTGGAGAGGTGGTGTTTCTGTGGCAATAAGCAAAGCACCATGCAAGGTGCCACAAGGACAGACATTGGCTCAGACAGACCTCCAAAGCTGGGAATTTAGGAAGAGAACAAACGAACAGGTGACAGAGGATGTGGTGTCCAGGTCTCATCACCCTGTGGCTCTCCTCTGAATTCTGTAAGGGGGGCAGAGCTCCCCTTCCAGGCAACATCTGTGAGATGTCTTCGTTCCTCTCGAAACACAGACCCTAAACCAGCTTCTACCACAAGAAATGCCACTTGAGATACCTCCCTTCTAAAAGCCAGACCTTCTGCACTCCTAAACTTTTCAGCTATGCCTTCGTTCCCAGGAAAATACTAACCCACAGCCCCATCCTACATTTTCAATGTGAATCTCAAAGTGCTGTACGAACTGAGGCATCACAACCTGACATGACAGATGACAAAAACGAGGTGGAAGAGGAGGTTCTGGCGTGCCACAGGTCATGCAAGGGGTAGACTCTGAAAATTGCGCAGCAGTGCAGAATCTGAGCACGAAGAAGAACCCAGGTGTTTTGGCTCTGAACCTTCAAGACCATGCCCAAGCACAAATTTTAACTAAAACCTGTTGCAGACCTGTTGAAGCTTTGAGCAACCTGGTCTAGTGGAAGGTGTCCCTGCCCATGGCAGGGGGGTTGGAACTCGATGATCTTTAAGGACTTTCCAACCCAAACCATTCTATGATTCTATGATTCTATAATAACTTACAAAAATATTTGTCTGTATAGCCTGTGCTTATGCCTTCTTGGCTCTACTGACAGTGCATGCCAGCTGACACGCATCCTGCGCACACCAGTGTGGACCAACAGTACCTTCCCCAGGTCTCACTGTGTCTCTGCTTGTAATGCCTCCGAATCCAGTCTTAAGCACAGCTCAGTAAAACTCATCTGGGCTTGTGTACAACATGTTAGAGACAGGAGGGTATCATTGCACCTCTGAATCCTTCTTTGCAACAAACAGCATCTGCAAACAAGGCAGTGACAGCAGAGCCTTCAAAAGCATCTGTGAACTTTGAAGTCACCTTCAACCTACTCAAGTTCTGTTGTGCATCTTTTGACATCATTGGAGTCTGAATTGTGCTTCTTCTTTCTCCAAGTGAACCCTTGCTAGGTCTTCCTTGCAGTGTAGAAGTTCTCCAGAGCTGCCCTGGATCGAGCCAAGTATGGAGTTGTTGGTTCTGGGATTAGGGGCAGCCTGAAGCCCAATGTTAAACCAATATATAAGTTCTACAGATCACCCCACCAAACCCCATAAGCACAGCAAACCCAGATGGCTCAGCAAGAGATCATACCACTGACTGAAGAAAGAAAAATCAGAAATGAAATGCGCAACATATTGTGATAAGTTTCCCTAAATTTCTGTAACAGCTGTACTGTAGAGAGGTTTATGCCTTCAACTTGAGAGTATGTATGTCCTGGTTTTGGCTGGGATGGAGTGTATTATTTTCACAGTAGCTAGTGAGAGACTGTGTTTTGGATTTGTGCTGAGAAGAAGGCTGATCACACACTGATGGTTAGAGTTGCTGCCAGGACAGTTTCTCTGCTGTTCCAGTGTCTGCAGGGGCAGGAGAAGCTGGGAGGGAGCACAGCCCCAATTCCTATCCCAGGATTCGACCTTAGGTTTAGGACTGAGACACAAATTGGCCAGTTGTCTATTCCATATCATGCATGGCATGCTCAGTATATAGAGGAGAGTCTGTCCAGAAGTGCTTTCTCTCTGGGTTGCCCCTCTCTTGGAGTCGTCTCACTCCCTTGGTTGGCTCTGATCTCTCGGATGCTTGGGCTCTTATCTTTTCCCAGCCTGCAGTTTCAGGACTCTCCCTGCTCCAGGATCGTCAGCTAGGAACAGGCTGAGCCTTGGTCATTGGGTGGTGAGTAGTAGCACTGTGTATCACTCATTGGTATATGTGTATATATTATTATTATCATACTTATTATTATTCTTGTTTACAATTGTACTGTAGTTTAGTTACTTAATTGTTCTTAACTCAACCCATGAGTCTCTTTCACCCCTTTAATTCTCCCCCCTCCATCCCTGGGAGGGTGAGCGAGCAGCCGCATGGTGTTTGTAGCTGCTAGTTGGGTCAAACCACAACAATATCTAATAGGTCTTAGGTGGGAAGCACTCCTTAACAAAATTAGTGCAAAAATCTCTCCCCAGGGACATATTTGACCACTTTCTCCTCTAGAGGAAACAGCAGAAGTGCTTTCTGGTGGAACTAAAAAAAAAATAGTCAAGTGGCAAAAATCAGCATCAGCTGATCAGCCAGCACCTTTGCCCTACACCATACCTGGTGCATTGCAGCACAAAGAAGAACCTGGTGCACAGTCCTGAAGCATCTGGAAAAATATCCAAATACAGGTAGACGGGCTACAGAGAAGGACTGGGCTGAGGGCTCCTTTTGCACAGCACCAGGGTGGTCTGAATCTCTGAATCTCCCTCGAGGACTGACCCAAAGACACAGTGCTTCCATGGGGTAGGGTGTCAGGGACACCTCACCATGGGACATCTGCCATCCTTCCCAGGATCCTTGAGGTTGAAGCTAAAAAACAACGAAAAAGACTTACCGTCCCGGATCCCAACCCCCCTGCCTGGTCCAAGGCTCCTCCCCACACACCTCCCTCCCCACAAATCCCCTGAACCTCTTCCAATTGCACACCAATAAAAAGTGCATTATTAACACCCCTTGATCTCCGCTCCCTCGCTCTCTCTGATGGGCAATGAAAACCTCCCTGAATTATGCCGCTCGGCATGCTTACAATTTAATTACAGTTAAAGTCAATCAAGAGCTTCTGGAGCTGAGTGGCTGTTAAAGGGTTGTAGGGGAGGGGTAGGAAGAAAGGATGGGACAAAGACCCCCCGGAGCTGACGTGCATGCACACGTACACACACACAGAGGCACCTTCTGCAAAATCATTAGCGTCCATCTATCTTCTGTCCCTCCTTCCATTCCCCTTCCCCCTTGCCCACCTTGCTGAGAACTTGGGGGCTTTCTGGGGAGCAACTCCATAGCAAAAAGTCCCACAGGGAATTAGGGGAGCCAGGGAGGGAGGTGGGAGAGGTCAGGAAACAGGGAGGGATAAGGCAGGCAGCAGCAGCCTTCCCCACTTCCCACCACCTCCACCCCCCCGTGTCATTGAGGGATGGCATGTGCCTTGGATTTAATTAGATGGAGGTAATTGCCTCGATGCAGAACAACATTGTTCCTGCTGGTGGGAAGAGAGAGGGGCTTCAGGCTTGGCTGCCCCAGGGAGATGGGGGAGGGAGGGTTTTGTTGGATGCTGCTCTGGGGGTGGAGGTCCTGGACTGAGTGATGAGACTAATTCAGTGCTCCAAGAGGACAAGGGCAACTGGGGTGGCTTAACCCTTGCACCCCCACACCACAAATGATCCTGCTTGTGTCCAAAAGCAGGAGGGGAGAGGGTCTAGCCTTGGGGTATGGGCAAGTCTGGTGTCTACCCAGGGTCCCCTTGGGCTCTGCTGTGACTCCCTGCAGTGTGTCCCTTGAGGGATGCTCAGAGCATCCCAGGGAGAAAAACAGGGGGAGGACAGTCTGTCCACTAGCAGAAATCAAAGTGATATTCTCCCAAAGTGTCAGCAGAGGGGAGTGGGAGGATTGCCTCCTGTCCCTGCACACTGCGATCCACAGCCTGGGTATTGCAACATGCAGCAGGGTCCCCTGGGGCAGCACAGAGCCCGGTGTATTCACACGTGGTGCCAAAAGAGGGTGTAACATAGGAAGAAACAAGACCTCACTCCTGCTCCCTGACCTTGCCGATACTGGGGGACAATCCCTTCCCGACCCCTGGAGACACACAGGTCAAGCCCTGGAGCATGACATTTGATTATCTCCACCAGCAAATCAGCATGGTGGCCTCATCTGGAATGCCAGAGAAACCACCCTGGTCTCTGACAGCCCCCCACCATGTCCAAAAGCCACCCAGGACAGCAGCAGCCAGCCCTGTGCTGACAATTAAGGGCAGTGACTGAAGGTCCATGCCATGGTCCTGGTTAGTATGCAAATCCAGATGACAGTGACTGCACCCCAACATGTTCCCAGGTGTGTTTCCTCCCCAGAGACTTTTGCAGCAGCAGATCAGAGCTGACTCAGGAGCTGCACTTAGCCCTGAGCATACCAGGCCACTGGTTCTTTTTGAAACAAGTGCTTTGAAAACTCCCACAAAGGTTGTAGAGAGTCAAACATCTCCTCCACAGCCCCAGCAGCTGGAATAAATATTTATGAGGGATGTCAGTGTTGTGTTTCAGGACACACGCCAAAACACTAACCACTGGAGGTTAGCAAGAAACTGCCCCCATTGGCATATTATTGGATAAGTGTCCATTACAGGGGCTGACTCCTTCCTCTGAAGCAGAAGGGAGGGGGATGCTCTCAGAGACAGGATATTGGATAAGAGAGTGGCATCCCCGTGTTCCTTGATGATTGCTCATAAAATTAGCCAGCCCTTAAAAACAGTCCTCCCTTGTCGATATTTAACTGCAGGGAGGGGGAGAGGCCATGCCCAGCTTCCTGCTGCTTCAAACAGCCGTTGAGTGGGTTGCCTGTGGATTTTTTTCCCTTCCAGCCCGGTCAGGATGTACCCCACTAGCCACAAAGCCACCCATGGTTTTGTGACCCCTGGACCATATCAGATACTGGAGCTTCATTCAGCAATACACAGCAAACCCCCTTTCTCATCATCTATCTCTGCAAAACTTGATGTTTATGGGTCCCATGAGCCTTGTGGGTGCCACATACATCACACATCATGTAGACCATTGCACTGGGTGGCCCAATAGGACAGAGCAGTTACGTGCTATGCAATTTAAAGACCATTTGGGAATATCTTCCATGAAGCTGCATTGGTATGAGGGTTCCTGGTGTGGTTGTAGCCCCATGGCAGGGGGGTGGAACTAGATGGTCTTTAAGGTCCCTTCCAACCCAAACCATTCTATGATTCTATGATTCTGTGATTCTATGACATATCCTGGGTGTCCTCATCTGTAACACAGGGCAACCAGCACCCATCTGGTTTGGGGCCAGGAGATGAGTGTCCATCAGCTGAGCACCAGCAAGGAGGGGGAGAAGGGAAGGTATTCCCCAAAGCTTATGGATGAGGCTTTGAGCAACCTGGTCTAGTGGAAGGTGTCCCTGCCCATGGCAGGGGGTTGGAACTAGATGATCTCTAAGGTCCTTTCCAGCTCTAACCATTCTATGATTCATTCTATGATTCATTCAAGTTTAGTCAGTCTTGCTGAGGCTTGAAAGGTCATGCTGGGACCAAAACTCTCACAGGCAACTGTGAGAGGGGATATGGTCTTTGCTGGCACTAAAGCTGTGATATTTGCAGGGGCAAAACAATGACCCACCACCCATAGCAGGAAAACTGAGGCACAAGGAGGCAATTTAGCTGAAGGAAGGAAGAGTAGCCCCTCTGCAGGACTAATCTTTTATGAACTAGCTGCCTGTGGTCTGTGGGCAGAGCCAGGTTCGGGAGAAGGAGAGGAGTCAGGACCAAATCAGCAATGAGGAAGGGAAATAGCCCTGTGCTTAGGAGAAGGACCCAGATTCATAAAACCACAATCAGAGATTGAAAGGGGCCTTAGGGAAACATATGGAGGAACAGATCCAGCTCAACCTACCCAACCCCAGCCAAAGGAGACGAAGAAGTACAGAGGGAGCATTTTACTGGCAAAACATCCCCTGGGATCAAATCCAGGTCTGACAAGGCTGATGCCAGACCACCACAACTCTCTTACAGCAGCATCTGCAACATTGAGAGATGCAAAGCTGGCAGCCTTGGTCAGAGCAGGTATATGGTTTGGATGTCCTACCAGGGTCTCATCGGGGCAAGGAGGTATGCTTTCAGTTGTGGACCATAAATGGCAAAACTTAGCCTCTGCCACAAGGCATCTGCAGTTTGGAAATGCCTCCAAAGTCACTGTGTGGTGGTGGTGGAAGGAGTCAGTGAATGGGACTCCGGGCTTGCAGAGCTGCTTTCTCCTGTATTGCTTTTTCTGTTTGAGAAGATCTTGTCCACAGTGAAACCTTCTATGGATTGGAATGTCTTTCTTTAGTAAATAGCAGTGGATCATATATACGTATCTAAATATACATGCATAAAATTCATTTGCAACCATAATAGAAGTGATGACTTGGCACTTTCCCTCTACACCTGTCAAACCTTCCTCTGCAGCAGCAAGAGGATGGATTAGAAATGGTTTGATGTATAGATAGGTGAATGGATAAACTAAGCAGAAATGGATGGAGGCGAGATGGATGGGTTCCCCATGCATCCTTACTATTGTCAGTGCATTTCAGTTCTCAACTATACAGACCTAAAACATTTAGGCTGCCTAAAGCTTTTCTGCTTTGTAAGGTGGCTGCAGGTCTAAGCCACCTAAAACTACACTCATCCATTTTCATTCCTTTGTTACATCCATCCAGCCTTACTGTCTCACATCTCCATCCTGATGCTGATTGCTGACGGGGAGCAATGGGACTGGTGCAGGCTCACCCCAGAGCAAAACTCCACCAAGAACTGATATCTCTTGCAATGGAGAACAAATTCTCTTTCAGGAGGATGTTGCTATAAAATGCATCTCTTGCAGACCCTAACTCTAATAGTAACCCTACAGTACCCCACCCAAAGAGACTAAATGTCCCTGGAGAAGCTCTCTGCTCCTCCTGTTCCCCCGCTCTTACCACAGAGGCACACTCACAGCCACCACCACAGGAAACCAGTAAGAGAGATGATTACTGGATGGAGGAACACACCCAGCGATGGGTGGCAGTCACAAGATCCACTGCTTGCCCATTCCATGGACTCCTACACCAATTTTATGATGTTGCATCTTACCAGTCAAAGCATCAGTTTTCAGTTCCCAAGCCAAGCTGAGTCAGGCTGTGAAAGGCTAAGGATGAACTCTTTCTCAGTATGGTCTGAACAGGACATCTATGAATATGGTTTAGTGGGTTAGGTGGCATTGGGTTGACAGCTGGACTCGATGATCCTTGAGGTCTTTTCCAACCTTAATGATTCTGTGATTCTGTGATTCTATGGTGGAGAGGGCGACACAAGCTCATGCTCTGTGTGCAGAACAGATACCTCTGAGCACTTAGAAACGCCCCGCACTGAGCTCCTGAGCACAACTCCATCACAATTGCTACAGAGGGGCCAGAGGCAGAGATAGTAAAGGGAGAGGGAGGCAAAGGCTCAGATGACAAGACTCTTGGTCCACTTAGGCAAATGCCACACATCCATAACAAGCCACAGGCCAACGACATTGCACGACAGAAAGTGTCATGTGAAAATAAAAGGATAGCTGTCAGAAGATGTGTCTATTCAACCATCTCCATCACATCCCCACATTTTCCTTTTTGACCCATCAATTGCCCAAAGTAAATTTGATTCCATCCTGTGGGAATTATTAGCCAGCTTAGAGTTTTCCCAGAGTTTTCCCAGAGTTTTCCTATGGACATTTATCCAACACCTTGTCCCAAAGTGCTCTGCAGGGGCTGGATCTAGGTGCCTCTCCCTGGCAATCTCACTGAGAGAGTGATAGAATCATAGAATGATTTGGGTTGGAAGGGACCTTGGAGATCATTGAGTTCCAACCCCCCTGCCATAGGCAGGGACACCTTCCACTAGATCAGGTTGCTCAAAGCCTCATCCAACCTGGCCTTGAACACCTCCAGGGTACTGCAGCTCTTCTAGCAGCCCAAAACAACAACACAACAGAGCCAAACAGGCAGTAAGGACAATATAACGTAAGAGAATCCACCAAAGATCTGGAGCAGAATGGCACTAAATCTATATGTATCTATATGGTGCTTTCCTTGCCTTACCCATTGGCTTGGGATGAAGCCACCAACCCCCAGGTGTCCTTGCAGCTGTGATTTGTGCTCTTTAAAACAGGATCACACCTTCAGGCCAGGGAAAGATGGGCAGAGGGCAGGGCTATGCAGCAGTAGGGATGCTCTCCTCTACCTTCAGAGAGGCTGTGCATGATCCTGCCACTGTTCCCAAAACTCTGCCAAGCATCTGGCACGGAGCTCTGGCCCCTCCATCCGTAATATAGTAAGTGCTCTTTCATGTTGTGTTGCTTTGGCTTTCCAGGATCCAAGGGGGGACTCTGAAACACACAGCATTTATCTCAAGTGGCTATTGATCCCCAGCTCTATAAAAATGATTACACTTGACCCAAGGCTGCACTCGCTTCAGCATCTGAGCTGGAGAGCAGGAAGAAGCTGCCCAGATGGGCACGAGCTGCGGAGGGAGGAAGAAAACTGCAGAGGAGGAGACCAGATGCTGGGAGGTTTATTCAGAGATGAGCAGATTAAAAGCTGCAGGGTTCTTTTCTTTGGGCAGGATGTAGGTGGGAAAATGTTCACCTGATGGAGCCACCCAGTTGCTGCAGGACCGTGGGGATTTGAACCAAGGGTTTAAACACAGTTTTGGACAAAGGCAGCACTTTTTAGGCAGCTAAACTTTTAGCAGTTAGGGAGCTTACAAATTCAGGATGCTTCTGTGCACGTGGGAGGAATAAGATAGGGCTGGTGGTGGCCCTGGAGAGTACACTGGCTTGTAATGATTGCTTTACGCCAGCACTGTCATCATGGGAAGTCAGTGTCAAGGCCAGAAAAGCAGCCAGAGAGCCAAGCCCAAGGGTCCCTTCCTGGGATCAGGAACACTTGAGTTCATTGGGCAATCAGAAAGGAGCAGAGGAGTTGGGAGAAGACAAGTAAGAAAGCACAGGCACAAATGGGGCAGTTACACACCGTGGAGTCCCTCAGCACATTGTAAGCAGTGCTGCCACTGGCATGGGGGTGGGTTTGCTTGGATTCAGCATTGGGGTCTCCATCAGAGCCACTAGAGTCCCTCTGCAACAACAGTTTGCAAAACCAGTGGTGTTTGGGGAGCCTTTGGTCAGACAGATACACGCTAGTGTATCTGATCCCTGCTGAAGGCAAGCCCTACTTAGAATCATAGAATAGTTTGAGTTGGAAAGGACCATGGAGGTTGTCTCGTCCAACCTTGCCCTGGTGGGACAGTTGTTGTAAAGATAGAGCCTCCTCCATCTGCCCAGCCCACTGGAGGACAAATGTGCCCATGAGTTGGTACCCAAACTGATGTGTCACAGGGCTTACCTGCCTCACTCCTCCTATTCCTCCAGGCTCAGCCCCATGCTCCTGCCTTGCTCCTGGTCCCCATCAGACCCCTCTGAATGACTTTCCATTGGATAACATGAACTGGCTGTGCACTAAACATCAGAGCCCAGAAGAAGAGACATCTGGAAGAATATGGAAGTGGACTTTCTCATAGCCAACTTAGTGGCCACAGGCTGTAAAACTGTCCTTGGAAATTAAATCCTTTATCCTAAACTAGTGCAATGTCTTCATGGGGGCTTCAAGCCAGGAACCTGCACCAGAAGCCAACAACCAGGCAAACAAGCCATGGACCAACTTATGGACTCACTACTGGATTTAAACTTGTTGATGGAGATCAATGGAGAGGTTTATGATACAGCAGAAGGCTATGTGACCTGCCCAAAAGGTTGTGTTCTTCCTGTGCTTCAGGAAGAACTGCTGGAAAAAAAATTGGTCAGCTTGGCTTGCAAAGCATGGAAGATGCTCAGGTAGTTGGGACTATGAAAAAAATCTCCGGCACCATTGCTGGAGGGCAGCTTGGATGGGGTTGTTCCCAAGAAGCAGTTTGGACCTGTCCCAAGAGGCCACATGGATGGAGCCACTGGGATTTAGGATGCAAGGCAAAGAGTTTGGTAGTACCAAAATGAGCTTGTTGTGATTTTACACAACGCAGCCACTCGTTCACTCTTCCCCTCCCACCCCCCTGCCAGGGATGGGGGAGAGAATTAAAGAGGAAAAGGGAAAAGAGACTTGTGGTTTGAGATAAGAACAATTTAAGAACTAAACTACAATAGTGGAAATAATAATGATGATTATAATAATAGCAATAGACACAAATACACAAATGAGTGATAAACAGTGATACTGCTCACCACCTGATGACCAAGGATCAGCCCGTTTCAGGCTAATGATCCTGGAGCAGGGAGAGTCCTAAAACTGCAATCCTGGAATGGAGATAAGAGTCTGAGCATCTGAGATTGAGACGATCCTGAGAGAGGGGCAACCCAGAGGGAGAGAATATGGAGTAAGAGAGAGAACTTCTGGACAGAGCCTCCTCTCTATACTGGGCACGACGTGCATGATATAGAATAGACCATTGGCCAGTTTGGGTCTCAGTCCTCAACCTGAGGTGGAATCTTGGGCTGGTAACTGGGGCTGTGCTCCCTCCCAGCTTCTCCTGCCCCTGCAGACACTTGCACAGTGGAGAAGCTGGAAAGTCTTTGACTGTCCTGGCAGCAACTCTAACCATCAGCATGTGAACAGCCTTCTTCTCAGCACAAATCCAAGACACAGCCTCTTACTAGCTACTGTGAAGAAAGTTAACTCTGTCTTAGCTGAAACCAGGACAGAGCTATACCATGTGCCGTAATCCAGAGCCAGAGAACAGCTGCTAGGGGCTGGAAGCAGAAAAGCAGTGGTGGCGATAGATACATTTCAGCCAGGCAAAGATGGAGGGTGAGAGGAGACAAACGGGCCTGGGAGCCACAGTTGTACCTGTGGATGAGGTGCAGAGATGGTGAGTCCCCAAGTGTCTTCATGCCTCCTCCAAGCCAACCCTCAGACAAGGACGAGTAGAGAGAAGAGACCTCTGAGCAGCATGATGTTCATCATGAGCTGTACCAGCATTAGCTCAAACTCCTGGCACAGCAAGAGACTTAAAGTGTTCCCATGCAGACCTGGACTTGGGCTGTGCATTGTCCAGTGATGACTCTGGGACTATCAAGGCCACTAGACCTGGTCTAACACAAACCTGATCCCACTAACACCATCACAGGCTGTCAGTTTGACTGGATACGGGAAGGGACCCTGCAAGGCTCTTCTCTCCTTTAGCCTGCTTCTTCTGCCTAGATACTATCCTGGAGCATGACCAAAAAACCTCTTCAAACAGAAACTAATCCTTTTGCAAACTTCCCTGAATTAGGACCCAAAGAAAAAGACCAGCTCAGAAGTACAGCACTTGCCTGGAGCTCCCAAGCAGAGAGAGAAATAGAGGGATATCACCAAAGCTGATGTTCTGCAGAGCTGGCTGTGCACACTTCTTGGTGTGCTGAGTTGGGGAGGGCTTTGCTTCCAGCATAGGAGGGTTATCAAGGGATTTGCTGCTGTTGCAAAAACTTCTGTATAGATCGGGAGGGAGAGAGAGAGGTTTTCCAGCAGTCAGCAGAGCACGATTTAACATCTGCAGAGTTGAAAATGACCCTTGTGATTACACTTAACTTTAGGGGACTGGGATTTTAGATTTCCTTATGTGCTGGATAGAGATGCTGCTTGGGAGAGGGTTCTATGGGAACACAAAGGACCGTTGAGGGGACAGGCCATTACTACAAAAGTCATTACTCCAGAGGAAAAAGGCTGCGCTGCTCACAGCTGTAATTAAATGTGAATTCACCACCCTGTGAATTCAGGTCTGAGAATGGGATGATGGGGGCACTTGTCTCTCTCGTTTGACTGTAGAAGGAGCCAAGAGTGATTCCTTTGGTGTCCAGTTTAACCCTGATGAAACTCTTGAATGTGATGATTGATCTGGACAATCCATGCACCCCTAAGACATTTCTTTAACCAGGCAGCAGGAGGGCCAAGGTGCCAAGAGGTTTCACCAAGCACATTGCTGCAATTTCACTGTCACACTGACCTTTGCACAGACATGGTCCTTCTCACAGCTGACCCAAGGAGACTTTCTTGGGCTGTTATTTGTGAATAAAACTCCAAAAGGAGAGCAGAGCAAGGCCTCAGGTTATGTGCAATCAAGAAAGCAGCTTTTCTCCATGAAGGTGCAGAAATGGGTTCATCTGCTGGAATAAGGTAAAGTCCTATTGCTTTTGGGGTAAAGTCCGGGAAAAGACACAAAGGCACACCATGGGCACAGGGGTGACCCCAAAATGGTCACATTAGATCCCTACTAGTAATCTGTAAATGGAGTTCCTGGAGATGCATATGAGAAAGATGGAGTCTTACAAAAAGCTTTTCCTTAAAGAACAACTTAGTCAAAACCTTAGACTTATCTCATGGAGGAGGGACCTCTTCTGTAACGTAGAAAAGGAAAAAAGGGGGGGAAATAAAGTATGGGATGAGGACAAAAACCTTTTTAGCAATAAGAAATATCTTTGCAGAGAAACATCAGCATCTCAGCTGGACCATCTTGAGCACAGATAAGTCAGGGATGCTGAGAAGAAAAGATCAAAAAAGGGACACTTCCAGTCCTATTTCCAGTACAAAGAAAGCTTTAGGGCAGCCCAGCTTTTCTGAGTTGGCTTAGACATTGCTAAAGTTGTGGGAAATATCTGCTTTTTTGAAACAAAGAAGCCACCAAGGTCCATACCCAAGATTAAGACATGGTTTGAAGCATCCAATCCATACAAAAGCCCTCTCAGTTGTTTCCCAGTGCCTTTCTGGCTTGATTGGCAGGTACATCTCATCCAGACAGTTCCCCACCTCTGGGGTGCAGGAAGCTGGGTACAAGCCATGCCTGGCTCTCAAATGTCCCCACCTCTGTCCCCCAGCCCTCCCTTCCTTCAGGGCACCTGCCACAGGGTCTTTTTGGCTTCTTCACCCCAAGAGCAGTGCCAGGTCCCTGTTGCTGTTAGAAGACACCCTGGCTGGCGCCCAGAGCTGACACCTGATTTATCACTACCTCTTGCTGGGAAGACACGGAGCTCAGCCCATACCTACGGTCTTCCTCCAGGGCTACCACCAGCCCTGCAGCATGAGAATTGCTGACACATGGAGATACCCCATGGGCAGCACCCCAATCATGAGGTGATCACTTCCGTCAGCCCCACCATTATTGCACACCCAACCGTAATGAAGTCGTGCATCTCCAGGAGGTCCCAGGTGGAGAAGGATGAAGGCTGCATGGTGCAACCAGTTTTACAGTAAGGATAAGTGCTGGGGCAAGCCCTTTGCAGAGCACCTGGGCATGGAGCTATTTGGTTTGGCAAGGGCTTATGTCACTGAGAGAAGATGCCATCTCTTACCCAAGGGCCTCCCTGTTGGAAGGAGCATCTCCAAATTCCTGAAGGTGCATGCTAACCGGCACAGACTGTGCTGGAAAGCATAACAAGCCATGAGCTGTAGGGATCCGCTTACATCTCCGGGGCTGGGGACCTGACAGTGGGATGTGTGAGGCTCCAACAGCAGATATCTTCTCATGCAGGGGCACAAAATATATCAAGACTCCAAACTGGCAGAGCCAGAGGTCCCAGCACCAGGCTAAGGTTTCACCCTGGAGGGACAGGTGGGCCAGGGACCGCAGATAGACCATTCGGTACTGTAGGCAGGGCTGGAACAACACAGCCGCAGGCTCAGGGCAGTCTCCCATCCAGAGGGGTGGGTCAATCCACCCACAACGTTGAGGATGAGATCAAGCAAGCCAGGCATCACCACATCCCCCTTCCTATCCCTCTGCCTGTCTGCCCGTCCCCATTCTCCCTTTCCTCACACCTCCTCTTGCTGTCCCTGCACACACCACTGTGTGGTTGCACCATCCCATAGCACATCCATAGCATGACTGGTCCTTGGGTCTACCCTGGGGCATCCTGCAAGACTCTTCTCTCCTAAAGGACCCTTAGCACTCCAGTGTTTTTGTGCCAGCCCTGTTAGGAACCATTGCCTCACTCCCAGGTAATGGGGCAGCCCAAAATGTCCTTGGCACACTGGTACCAGAACAAGCTCTCTTGGCCATCCCTTGCTCCACCACCACTTTCTCCTCTACGAGCAAGTAGGGGCCCTGAGCCAGGGCCCTTAATGCACGCAGGCTGGCTGCTGGCTCAGTCACTTAATAGAATCCAATTGTCTATTTTTCATTATCGAACAATTCCCTTTATTGGGCTTTTTGGCTTGTCCAGGAAAGCCAATCAATAGGGTTCCTGAGGCAAACGCTGTTCTTTGCATCCTCTTCCGCTCACCAAAGGGGCCTGCTGCCCCTCTGCACCCCAGTGCCCCCTTGGCATCACTTGAAGAAAAGCTTGGGAACTGAGGGTATCTCTGGATGTTTGTCCACTTAGTGTCATGCTGGTGGGGATGTCCCCTTCCCAGGGTGGGAAGGCCATGCTGGCTTCTTCCCCAGGGGTGATAACCCTGAGGGATCTAGAGGTCTGCTGATTCAGGGTGGAAAGGGGACATGCAGGGATGGGAGATGCTGGTTCTGGCCAGAGTGTGAGAGCCTGATTGAAACAGCCCCAACTGGAGTTGCCAACTGGGTACCACAGCCTGGTTTTCCCACCAAAACCCTGCCTGCCTGTTTTTGGAGGTGACCTGGGGGCTTTCCAACCCAAGCACATGGCAATGTGCGTTACCTTGTAGCGCAGAGGAAATGTTATATCTCCTAGAGAGGAAACCTCATGTGGCAGCACTAATACACAGCCCCAGACATCCCCAGTGATGATGATCTGGGCACTGCTGCATGTACACAAAGGACACATCCACATTTCTCCATTAAACAGACCTAGGACCGTGTATCATGGAGCATTCTGTAGCCACGCTGCAGCTCGCTTACCTTCCAGCACAAAGTTGGTATCTCCATGCTGCGCACTTCAAATAGTCCTCAGCCCACCCTAACACCCGAACCACACTCACAAATTGCTGGAGACAATGTCCCCTGACCTGGGCCCAATGGAGAAGAGCAGATGATGGAGTTTCACTGACCAGGAATGTCCTCTCATGCTGTTTAAATTGTTGCTATCAACACAGCCAATGACAGCCACCAAGGGGAGAGAGAAGGTGAGAATTCCTTCTCTCATGGCACATCAGGAAATGCAAAAGGGTTAGCAGTGCATGATCCATGCTGCTCTTCCCCTTCCCAACAAGTGCATCCCATTTTACCGGTCCCAAATCAAGCTGGACAGGCAGCAGAATGCAAAAACAGAAGTTGGGAGAGATGTTCTTGAGAGGCACTGAGAGGGTTTTCATCCCAAACACATAGCTGCATTGCATGCCTTGGGTTGCTCCAGCTTCTGGAGTCAGGGGAAGATGCAGCTTCCAGCATGGCACCGTCTGCCTCGTTTCTCACCGCATCTGCTGATACAGCATTCCCACCCATGTCACGAAAGCACATTGTTATTGCTGTGGGGAGAGACTCAATGCCAAAGAGAAGGGAAGGATCATGCCTAGGAAAAGCCACCATCAGATACCACTGGCCCTACTAGCAACTGTGGACACTCAGTATGAAACATGTTGAGAAATCAGGCAACCTGACAGCACAGCCGGCTCTTATAGGATGTTTCCACCTCATGAGGCTGCAGAGAAATGATGGAAATCTTGCTAGGAGTGACCCCTAAAGGCCATGAAGCTAAAGAAACCCAAAGAGAGGGATTTTCTTAAGAAATTGAAAGAGTGCATGAGCAAAGGGAAGAGAGGGGTGAAGGCTCCCAGTTTGGGTACATGGGATGCACAGTGATATCTGTGAGTGTGTCTGCAGGAGGAGGATGAAGTTTGCTGGGACAGAACCAGCTCAGATGTGTTTTTAGAGGATGCTGATTCTCTTCATGTGTCAGAAGCTGTTTCCTTACCCTGAGAAGGGTTTGGGGCCATCTCAGTGCTGTACAGTCTCCTGGCAAAATGCTGATGCTCGGGGGTCATCTGGGATGTCCCTGGTGCTGTCAACACAGCTGCATAGTGAAACAGCAGGATCCGACCCTCGGAGACGTTGCACTTGGATCCTAGAATGGGAAAATCTAAATGCTTCAACCCAGGGATGTTTTTAAACTTCCTCGTGGCTCAGGGTAATCTGAGAGCCAGTAAAATTAAAATCACTCATCGCGGGACGTTGGCAGGGGGAGATTAATGCTCTTGAATCATGACAGTTCGCAGGCCAGAGGGACATGTGCTCCCAAAACTGTGAAGTGAGAAACTCATCACCTAGAGGCCACAGCCAGGAGAGTCCTGGGAAGGGGCAAAGCCATGGGCAGCCATGGGGTGCTT
>NW_010113071.1:14301-16466 GCF_000699245.1 Pterocles gutturalis | reverse complement strand
CCTGCTTTGGGGTGGGTTTGTTCTTCTTTTCCTCCTCTAATTGTTTGTCAAAACATCCCATTTATTTCTGGGTAAGACTCTTCATCTGCAGTTGATTTTAGCACTGCTCTGTTCCACAAAGTCCTCATTCCCCCTCTGATTTGTTTGGCTTCCCAGTGCACAGGTGATTTTTTCTGTTCCCTGATGAAAGGAACCAGATTTTTTGAAAAAAAAGAGCACCTCTGAGTCTACCAGAACATGAACCGCAAAAAATCCCTGCAGTGTCCTAGATGGCATGTGGCACAGGGCATTTGGCAGGTGCTCTGGAAGTCAGGAGGCCATGACGATGGGCACATTTAAACCCAAAGCAGAGTCAGATGCAGTTCCCACACTGCACTCAACCCAAAATCCTAGAGATTTATACTCTTGATAAGTCAAATCCCATTTAAAAGACTCTCCTTAGCCTGTGCTCAGTTCTCCCTGCAGGATTGCTCTTCTAGGCTCTGCTTCTGCCAGGGTCCACATCTGGGAGTGTCTGCAGACTAATAGAACCATCATGGCCATGCTGCAGGGTTTCTGAACTTCTAGAGGACCCTGGCATGTGGGGAGAGCCCCTCACTGGGATGAGGAAGCAGCCAGGCAGGAGGGCAGGTCTCATGGATGGACACTTTCACTGTGAGGCACAGGTCCAGACACTGAGCTATTCTGGGCATCTTTTTTTTTTCTTTCCTGTGCTCCGTTGATCAGTTTTCCTTTGGCTCTTCCCCAGTAGATACAGCCTTCCTCTTGACAGGCTGGAGGTGTTCTTCTTCCCCTCCAAAGGTCATCCTCTCTCCAAACCACCCCTGCCATCGGTCACCTTGAGGACATGTGCAGGGAGCTCTGAGCACCTACCGCTCACATCAACATCCCCTGGAGCCACCGTTGCCTTCAGCCCTGAGCATCTGAAGGAAAAAGGGGCCACCAAAATAAGAAGTCTTTGAAACATGAAAGCTTCTGTTGTTCAGGAGTAGCTGGGGGACACCTCAGCCCTTAGCAGACTCGTGCGAATGTGAAATATCCTCTACTCTCCCCACCTCTCTCCACCCATGCCTGGAGGAATTAGAGCAATGCCACCAAAGTTATACATCGATTTTGCCTACAGCAATTCCATACACCAGGTGAGCACCCGCAAAACATTCTGGATCCTACTTTACAGAGGTATCTTCTCCTTATCGGAGCCATCAGGCTCCTCCTTGAATCCACTTGTCAAACTCTCCTTCGAGGAGAGGAAGGAGCTCTGAGAGAGACAAGGAGACACGTGCCAGCATCACCATTGCTCATCGCATCACTGCCATTCATCACATCACCACTGCTCATCACACCACTCACTGTTCACGCAAAGCCCAATGTCTGACACCAACACTTTCATTGGGTGGCTCGAATGAGTGATGTCAGGAGCATCATCCACCTTGCCAAATGCCCAAGGGCCAGGTCAGCATGGTCAGTGAGCAGAAACAAGGTCCCTGCTTTGGATGGGCAGATGTTCCAGATGTTTACCTGTTCCTGGCAATCCAGAATAGATTCTGTGCACCTGAAGGACCAATGGGAGGGCTTGGTGAACCCTGGGGAACTGTCTGTTCCTTTAGAGCCTCCAGTGAATCTCTCTGGTCCAGGAGACATATGCAGACCTTGAGGCACCCAGATAACCAGACAGCCTGCCGGGAGCCCACACACCATTGGGAACAGCCAGAAATTGCAGTTTCTTCTCCAAAATGGGGATGGCAGCTCCCAGCTCCAGCCAGATGTGATCACAAAGGTGCATTGAGGCAGGCTGGGTATTGAGATGTGTGCGCAGAGCATCACCTCTTCCCCAGCACACAACCAAGTGCTTGAGCCATCCACAAGAAGGAATCTGGCTGAAGACATGGAGAAGGGACCCCAGCAGCCCCATCCTCATATCCCACCCCCACCAGCTCCTCCAGTGAGCCCCCGACCCTGCACCTATCTCCCCCACCATGGTCTCTTCACCACACCTGTGGTGTCTCTTTATTTGCATGGCCAACAAAGAACTACTTGGGGCTTATGCACATCTTGTGTCAAAGTCAGAGGCTGGCAAGAGGGATGCTCAGGCATTTTGAGGATTAAAAACACCTGGGTTTATTGGTGAGAAGCAGAGCCAGAGCTAGTATTTTCATGGAGGTTTC
>NW_010113071.1:8167-14270 GCF_000699245.1 Pterocles gutturalis | reverse complement strand
TGCTGAGACATCCCTGCCATGTGTCCAGGGAGCATGGGATGAGCCTGGCTGTGCAAAATATCTTCTGGGTGGGATTGTCCAATTTCTGCTGGTGTTGCAGCAGGACAGCCGCCATGGTTTCACGGTCCTGGCTACTGGTTTCCTGTCTGGCGTGGAAAATTTTTGTGTGGATGCTTTAAGCTTTGGAGAGTTTGGGAGGTTAGCAGCCTTGCCAAAAATGAGTGTTTGGAAAACACCCCATGGAGGAGTTCAGTGAAAAATGAACATCTCCAGGACCACAGCCCAGTGAGTTCTGATTCAGCCAGGTGCTCCCCGGTATGAATCAAGGATAACATAGGTGCCTCTGGAGAATTTTTTATTTGTCCTCCAGTTTCTGAACTGACACATATGCTTCTTCATCTCTTTTTCCTGCAGCAGAGAGACATGGCCATGGGCTTCATGTTCAGATGATCCTCTCCACAGAATCTAGGGAGTCCCATCTCGAGGCAGAAGAACACCACCTTTCAAGCGACAGTCAAAATGCTGCTTGTACCCCAGTTATAACCCCCCATTCCTGGAGCCCAACTGGGCAGATGTGGTCTTGGAGTCAACCCTGTGAGATCCTTACAGCTCCTAGGCCAAAGGAGGTGGCAACCTTGTCCTCTCTCTGACAAAGGTTGACTGGGATGCCAGGGCCTGTGTTGAGGAGAATAAATCAGTCCAGTCATAGGGACTGGCCGGAGACTTTGCTTGGGTAAACATTGCCCTTCACCCCCCCCAGCACCAGGGTGGGAAGGGAGAGAGGAGGGGAGAGGTTCCATGGGTGGAAATTGTTAAAAAAGTGTGTTTTGTCAGTGTAAATCCTGAAGACACTATTTTTATAGGGAGGAATCACACTTGGGAAGATGCGAAGTGTGATAGTAGCAGCACTGCACAAGTGGCTCTGCTCTAAGGATGCAGGCACAGCAGGGAGTGGAAATGTCTTTCATTAAAGCAAGTCACATTACCAAAGAAAACCCCAGCCCAGTGTTCAGGCACACCAGCCCTTCCCTCTCATTTCCACAAGTATGAAAAGCCCTTCCAGTGCAGGATTAATTTAATAGCACCAAAGCCCTGGATCATCCCCAGATGAGTGGTCCATCTGGATGAAAGCACTTCAGGGCTCTTCTTTACTTCCAGTCCCAAACCACTGAGGATGGAGCCAGGCAGTTGCCCCATGCCTTCCTCCTCTGGACTTGAGCTGGTTTGGGTGACATTTCAAGGTTCTTCAGGGAGGCAGAGGAACGTTTTTGGGGAAATAACCCTTTCCTAACCCTAATGCACGTGAGTGTCAGAGGTTACATTGTTTGGGAGAGCCCAGGTCCTCCCACGTAAGGCAGGTTGGCATCTATGTGACATTGAAACAGGACTTGGCTTGATCACCCCATGAATTACCTCCCTTTGCCTGGTTAAAATCCCACTCATCCTCTTTTTCAGGTTTGCTTGATTTGCATTGACACCAGCACATGCAGAACACCCAAACAAGCAGCTTTCCACACCAGCTTTCCAAAAAAGCATCATGCAAGTGACCAACAGGACCTCAAAAGGGTTTTGAGGATGGACAGCTTGACAACAACCTTTCCAGTGCTGCCTGCTGGCTTGGAGGGGTCTAACACCACGGGAGGCATTTGAGAGGGGGTAAGGGGATAAGCTCAGCAAAGGGATGGATCAAAGGATAGACCAGAGAGACCCCACAACAAAATGACAGATAACCAGAGAAGTACAGCTGGCAAGTGGATGCAATTCTGAAATACTGTACAGTAGAAGAAATGTGTCAGGCAGATGAAGAAGCAAATCAAAGGTGCCTGGTGCAGGTGGATGGATGAGTGATAGATCCATGGCAATGCTAGACAGGTGACAGATACCGGGTTGGGGGGACACCATAGGCAGGCAGAGGGATGTGTGCGCCACAGGAGCTGTATGTGATCCTCTTCCCTGTGTGAGAGTCACTTGCCTGCAGTCCCCTTGGGTCTCCTTTAAAACAGCATTTCTAGAATCTGCTTCATAAACATTACTGGGGGGGGGGGTGGCTCAGGAGGCGGGGTGGGGATAGAGGAGTTTGTTCCCAACTTGCCAGGTTGTCTTCGACAGAAAATGATCCTTAAATAAATCAGGCTCAGTTTATCGGGGCTTCAAACACCCACGTGCGCTCACCCACACGCATGGAGAAAATCTTAAAAACAAAACAAAAACTCGGGGGGCGGGGGGAAATCAAAAGTGAAAAGAAGAATTACAAAAAAAGCCCCATATTTTAGAGTCAGCTGAGAAGTGACAAAGTAATTTGCTCCTGGCAGTCTATCACGGCAGTCTAATTCCCAGTGACACCATTCAGCTGCTGACTACACTAACTGTCAGAGTCAATTAGCCGGGAGCCAGCAGCGCAAAGTGTTTACGGGTGCTAAAATTCACTCTACATGCTGTGCGGAAGTGAGAAAAAATTACTTTGAGGGAAGGGGGGAAATTCAAGAGGCTGGTTTAACGCTAACGATTGCCTCTGCCGCTCCCTGAGATGACAGCAGGGCTTGGAGGATGCTAGGAGAAGAGGGAAGGCAATGTGGCCAGGACCGAGGGCACCCAGGGGTGTTGTGGGTGCCCGGGCACATAATCCCATGGAGCTCACTGCCATGCAAGGTAGATCCTGCAGTAGAGCTGGGATGCAAGCCAGCAGGGCCTGCTGGAAGAGTCAATAGAGCTAAGGGCTTTGCCCACCCCTGCAGAAGAAACATAGGAAACATAGAATAGTTTGGGTTGGAAACCCTTTAAAGGTCACCTAGTCCAATCCCAAGAAGTGGTTTGGAGAGTCAAGGAGCGGGGCAGGCACCCCTCCATGGATGGCACGTACTCACTGAAGAGAAATAACCCATTTTTCCCGACACTGAGTCTGCGTGCCTGGCACAAAGTTGCACGGACACCGTTCCCAGATCACCCTCACCACCCTTCACCCCTCATGAGGGGAGCAAGGAGAAGAAATCTGGCCAGATGGATGACAGCAGTGCAATTCCTCAAAGTCAGGATCTTTCCAGGAGCAGTGAGGAAGAGGAAGAGTGATTCCAGAGCACATGGATGGATGACGAAAGCATTGCTGTGACAGCACAGAAATGACCCCATGAGCCCAAAACCACCAAGGCACGGACCTGCATCAAGAAGGTGTCCCCTTTTGCTGCATTGTCCAGTGGTAGATAAAGGTCTTTCCATCCCTGTCTGAAAATTATGCTGTGTGGAGGTGTATGTCAAAGTCTGAGGGCCATCAGACTTTCTTAAAACCTTGAAACCCTTTAAATTTTTTCTCATCATTGTTCCTGGCTGGGGAGGTGGAATAAGCACATTCAGAAGGGGTTTGTGCAGCATGATTCAGGCAGGTACGAATCAGCACCTAGGAGCTGGATGATATTCCTAGTTTAGGAAGTTTTGAGGTTGTTTTGTTTTGTTTTTTCTCTTTTCTTCTCCCCCAATCAGTAGACAGGAAGAAAATTTCTAAAGAAGTTGAAAATTGCCCTTGTCTCCCCAGTCGCAACTCACTTGGGGCCAAAGCAAAATGTTCTCTCTCCTCCTTTTGCAAACACATTGCGATTATGACTTTTTTCTTTCTCGTAGGTATTTCAGCAACAGTGCTTTCACGTTCTGTGAGATGAAGACAAAAGGCTGAAAACAGAGTTTGTGTGAACGAGGGATATTTTGACAGTTTCAAAGCTTTCCATGAAAAATTGATCAAGAAGTACCTGGGACTTCCCTTTCCTGGGAAGAATGATCAGTTCTAGCCAATTGTCTGTTGTTTATTTAGAGTAAAAAGGTCCTGGACAGATATTGCACATATCCCAGAGTGCCCAAGGCAGCATGCTTAACTCAGATTTTGCTCTGCTGAGGGAAGGATGTCAAACCTATCTCCTCAGGCCTATGGTAACACCAAACCCAAGCTCAGAAGCAATCACCTCTTCACCACTTTTCCTCTTTGTCTAATGAAATGTGCTCAGACCTTTGTGAGTTTTCCCAATTTCTCTTGAGTTAGGCGTGAAACCAGAAATAAACCTACCTCAGGGGCAAGGTACCTAACCGATTACTGAGATGTGGGTGTCCTACAGATGCCATTGTGTTCATCACTGCTCAAAGCAGGAAGTGTGGCTCAGAGGGTCAGATCTCTTCCCGTTTCACTTGTTTTGCTACACCCTCTTTTTCTGTGCTCTGAGTCTGTGGCTGGATGAGAAACAAGAAGGCAGGCAGACAACTTTCTGGTGTCTTCACATCCTTCTAGCAAGAGCAGGTGGTTGAGGAAAAAGGATATTGATCTGGATCCAGCCCATAGCCCTGGCCTTTAAACCTGCCCCTTTCCAGGGTTACTTGGCCCCTCTCCATGGAGGGGAATTCTCCTTCCCTGAGGGGTGATTTCAAAGGGCAGCTCAGCACTGGTATTTACTGACATAGCTCTGCTATCACTCTCAAAGCACCAGCTCTCTAATAAGATGTACCAGCCCGTATGAGATCAAGCAATGTTTCCCTCTCTCCATTTAGAGATGGGGAAACTGAGGCAGGAGGTAAGCGAGCTCACCTCGTTCTATCATCATACTCCCTAAAAAAGAGTGTCTCCACAAATCCAAACATAATACTCCAGCAGGAGGTCTGAGAGTCCAGACTCCCATTCCCTGCTCTCCAACCTTCTTCAGGGCATCCTTGAACACCAGCATGTCACGTCCAGCCCGGTTGCACCCTTATTTCCATTGCACAAATGGGCAGACAGGGGCACTTTGAACAAAACCCCATGTTTTGCACCTCAGACCTAAATTTTTTCCTCTGCCCACTTCCCACATGTGCCCACACACACTTTCATGCCATGTGAAATTAAAGACAGCAAAAATCCCCCCCTGAATGAGGCAGGTCGTGTCTCAGCTAGCCCAGACTGACTGTTGGGGAGAGATTTTGGAATTGCAGAGGACACAAAACACCAGGTTGTGCTCTGTGGTCGTGACCTCAACCTTCTGGCTCCAAATCATTAAATGCAACCTAATAGCAGCTATTTCTGCCCCTAAGCAGCAGTAACATTAAACGTTGGACCCTTGGCTTGCCCACACACTGCTCTCTGCCTCTTTCTTCTCCCAGCCTTCAATAGATTGTGCTTGATGAGTGCTCCCAGGAAAAGGGTTCGAGTCCCAGCCTTGCTGATTTTGATTACTCTGGGGCCATCTCATTTACCCTCCAGCTGCCTGCTCTGCTGTGAATTTTTTGCAGTTTTAGCTGTACAAGCTGTAGGCTGTGGTCTAGAGGAGGGTCACAGAAGTGATCTGAGGGCTGGAACACTTCCCATATGAGGACGAGCTGAGAGAGTTGGGGTTGTTCAGCCTGGAGAAGAGAAGGCTCCGGGGAGACCTTTGAGCAGCCTTCCAGTGCTGAAAGGGGGCTACAGGAGAGATAAGGAGGCACTCTGCATCAGGGGGTGCAGTGATAGGACAAGGAGTAAAGGTTTTAAACTGAAAGAGGGGAGATTTAGATGAGATATTAGGAAGAAATTGTTTACTGTGAGGGTGGTGAGGCAATGGCCCAGGTTGCCCAGAGCAGCTGTGGATGCCCCATCCCTGGAGGTGTTCAAGGCCAGGCTGGATGAGGCTTTGGGCAACCTGGGCTAGTGGGAGGTGTCCCTGTCCATGGCAGGGGGGTTGGAACTAGATGACCTTGAAGGTCCCTTACAATCCAAACCATTCTGTGATTCTATGATCCTCATAGAGTAGGAACCTGATACAATTCAGTTGCTGGCAGCAAGGCATTGTCATCGTCCTCCTGCAACAGCTGTGGAACCATTTCTGGACAGATAGGCCTGAATTTCAGATTGGTAGGTCCTGTATAAGACTCAGTAATCAAAAACCTTTTCAGTCTGCTGTGTTTGTTTAATGAAAAATGGAGTGCAGAACAATACAAAAGTGTCTGTGCTGTTCAAATTTCTTTTATTCTGTATCAAAGCAAAGTAGGGGATTTTTGAGATTGTATTTTCAACAATAAAAATACAGGGGGCAGTTTTCTATTGCAGAGATTTTTTTCCCCTTCATAAAATTATTTTTCCTCCCTTTCCTCCTTTTTTGCTAGTGGAAAAAGAGGATGG
>NW_010113071.1:0-8137 GCF_000699245.1 Pterocles gutturalis | reverse complement strand
TTTGCTTTTTTTGTAAAGAGGAAAAGAAGAAGAAAAAAAAAAGTAAACCAAAGGACAAATGTAAAGGCAACCTCCAGCAGGAAATGTGGTCAAAAGACACAGTTGCTTTTTGTTTTGAGAATTTGCACAGAAATGCTTCCCTTTCTGCAGCAGACCCCGAACCCAAGAGCATCTCCAGCTGCTGCTGAGATTGTATCCAAAAGCAGGGGTCTGGCTGACATGCTCTGGTTGCTGAAATCACCAGAAGTCACTGGTGACTGTGGGACCTGAAGAGATTCAATCTCCTGCTGCTCTGTCACCAGCCATGTGTCTCATTGCACTTCAATCACATCAGGTAATCAGCCTGGGAGTGTGTCCTTTGGACACTGGAAGTGCCATAGAAGTTTGGCAAAAGTTTTGTAATTATAGGCAATAAATTCCACCCCAGGGTAGCTGTGGTGATTAGCAAATTTCACCCTTTTTTTTTTTTCTTTTTTTTTTTCTTAAAATGTGTATATCTATACTGAGAAATTCAAAGCCAGAACCCAAATCAGTGTGAAACTGCAACTGAGTCATCATGGAGCTGCAGGAACCTGGCTATGTGCTGTCATCTGTTTTTTCATACAACTTATCTCAGAGCAGACAAAGCCTGCAAGATCTGACAGCCAAAGGCAAACCTTGACCAATGCACACTGGAGATGCACAGCAAGTTGTTAATGAAGGGGGTAATTAACCATGGCAAGAAGGAAGCAGTATTTTCATTACTGTCCCTTCAGCCTTTGAAGATATCGCTGTACATGAGCAGGTCCTGTCCAGCCAGCAGTTATGGATTCAAGGGAGAGCTCATGGCAAGGGCAGATAACAAAAAAAATTGAGTTAGAGCTGCTTAGTGAGAGCATCTATCCACCACCAGCTGAGCTGTGTGTACTTTTCACCAACAACCGTGTGGTTTCACCTAAGCCCTCATCGTCATCGTTCACACTAAAGCATTTTGGTGGCTGAGATCCCCCAGGACAGGGGGTTACCACAGCCCAGCTGATGAATGAGAAGATGCTAAATTGTAGTAGCTCCATCACATGCCTGAGACCAGCATGTTGTGCCTAATCATAGAATTATTAAGGTTGGAACAGACCTCAAGGATCATCAAGTCCAACCATCAACCCACACCACCTAACTCACTAAACCATGTCACTCCCAGTGAAGTGCATGAGAGTTTACATTTAAAGCCTAGTGAAATCTACCCTGCACAGCTCTGTGTTCTAACCTCAGGGCTGCCTCTCTCTGCAGGAGCACTCCAGCATGTCCAGATGTTCATCAAATGCTACCTTTTGACCCTAGGGTCATGGGCTGAGACACATAAAAGAAAAAGTCACAGGATGTTTGCAGGCGACTTAACAGCAACGGGGCCACGTTCATTTCATTAACCCACTCCAGTGAAGCAGTTGATCACTCCACCTATAGGAAATCCTAAAGGAATCACAGAATCATAGAATGGTTTTGGTTGGAAAGGACCTTCAAGATCATCTCGTTCCAACCCCCCTGCCATGGGCAGGGACACCCTCCACTAGCCCAGGTTGCTCAAAGCCTCATCCAGCCTGGCCTTGAACACCTCCAGGGATGGGGCATCCACAGCTTCTCTGGCAACCTGGGACAGTGCCTCACCACCCTCACAGGAAAAAATTTCTTCCTAATGTCTAAATCTACCCTGTTTCAGCTTGAAACCATTCCCCTTCGTCCTATCACTCCACCCCCTGACAGCGAGATCCTTAAATGACTGTCTTGGAAGAGGATGAATGGATGGAAAGGTGGATAAACAGTCAGATGGAAAGAAGCATGGATTTTCTATTTTGCAAAGTCTTAATGGCATGGATAGTTCCACTTAGGCTCGTAGATCCCACCAGACAACTCATAGCCCATTAAAAGGGGTGGTGTTCCATGTCCTTCATGCATGAGAAGTGATGACCAGGTCACCTGGCAGGTTTCAAACTGCCCCCACATTGTGCCTAGCAGCTCCCATGCCCACCGTGAGCACCGCCACTGCCCCTAGTCCCCAGCGTTAAGGCTAAGCCTAACATGCACTCAGGTATTAAATGCAATGTGACAGCTGCCAGCTAGCAGCATCCCACCTTGAGCAGAGGACTGTTTGGAGCTGCACAGTTTCCAAAACTCTCTGCTCCCACCACAGTGTGGCTGGATGCAAGCTCAGCTTGGGAGTCCTCAAGGATTTGAAGATCTTGTGTAAATCTTGTCCCAGGTCCAGGCGTTGGGCTGGAGTGAGCACCTGGCATCACACACCTAAATATGAGCAGAGAGGGTCCACATCACCTCTCCAAGGATATCTGTGAAGCAGGAGAACACCTCTGGGAGTCACACCAGCTTCTCTTGGAGTCATTAGGGAGAAACAAGCATTTTCAGGTGTGATTCATCTGGCTTTCTGCAGACATGAAAGTCCAGGTGAGATGAATTTCCCCTCCAGGAGGATCTATTTTTCTCTATGGCAGCAGGAGCAGCCATGATGAGCACAGGATAGCTGCTTTTGAAGGGAGGAGTCCCTCCTGGCATATTTTTATTTTTTTTTTTAAGCAAGAGTCAAGTAGCACATGCACTGAAAACATCCATCACTTTCAAAACCCCCTATGAGAAAAAGCCATCAAACTTCATTGTCACCCCTGCTTGCACACAGGTTTCCTCCACCCTCTGGAAAGCTCAGCTCTGGAGGAAGACCATCTCCCCTCTCTCCCACCAGGTGTTCCCATGGGGAAAAAATGTCCCAGCCCCATGGCAGAGAGATGACAGCCCAAGTCTATGTTGGCATCTGACATTTACGAAGCACCTACATCTCTTCCTGGATTTGGATCTAAATCTTTGGTTTGAGGGGAGGCGAGGAACCTGCAGCAGAGGTAGCACTTGAACTATCATCTCCTGGATTCCAGGCCCACAGCATCACCAAAAGCCCACGTCTCTCTTCACCATGGACCTGTTACTCTGGGAGTGGTGCTCAACAGGAGGTAGGAGATAATGTTCCCCAAATTATTCATGACGCAGCCCATGACAGGAGCTGGGGAAAGGAGGTGTGAGGGAGAGAGGGAAGGAGAGAGAGAGAAAAAAAAAAAGAAAAACAAACCACATACGACAAGCTTGTCAGTTGACTTCTTAAGCAAAAGCCAGCAAACCATGCAGTCAGGCACCGAGTCAGGTTTCTCCCAATTAAATTTAACAAGTGACGCCCCTGAATCTTTCATGAGCATTCAGAAATTTTAGCCCATCTGTCTTTATGCACACACACAAGTCTCACTCCTGCTTGTGCTTTTAAACGCCACGATACTCCACTGATCAAGCCCTGCCTTTTTGTACCACCCTGGTGGCAGCTGGGGGACTTCAAACCCCTCCACACCGGGTGGTGATGGGGCAAGGGTGACCACCCAGCCAGGTTGGAGGTGGCCAAAAGGGGTTTCATCCGGACCATCTGCTCAGCATGACTTGCCACCGATGCTGCCGTGACTTCCTCAGGAGAGACATCACTGCCTCCATCACTGCTGCATCCTCCCCCCTCCTCCTTCCTCCACCGTGATCGACTGTCACTTTAATTATCTGTCGGCCCCGCAATGTGCCGGCAGGTTCCCCAACCTGAGTCAGGCTTCAGAGTGGCTCCTGGGTCTCGGCGTGTTTGTGTGTGCTGCCTGCACGCAGCATCGGCTGCTTTCAATTAAAGCTCGGAGGTAACCTAAAAGAGACTCGTCAGCTGCTGGCGGGGGTGAGCAACGAGGCAGGGAGAGGAGGGGAGGGCGAGGAGCTGAGGGAGGAGGAGGATGCTGTTGGGTTAACCATGTAGGGATGCAAGGCTACAAACACCGAAGTGGGTTGGTGGAAGGTGGGGAGACCTTGCCACTTTGGCTGGGAAGAAACACCAGTATTCCAAAGATGCTTGATATAAGATATATTGGGGGTTGGAACTAGATGGTTTTTAAGGTCCCTTCCAACCCAAACCATTCTATGATTCTATGATAAGTCTTTGTAGGGGAGGAAGGCCACATGTTGTACCTCCCACAGGCTGCCCTGTCCCACTTCATCACCAACATCATGCCCATGGCACAAGGCTAGCAGAGGTGGCCCAAGACCTCCTTCCACCCTTGGGATCAAGGCATTTTGAGACATGGGGAGATATCTGTGATTGCAAACCCTTGGTCCTGGCCTCACCGAACCCCCTTTGCATGCATCAGGTCTGTACAGTGACAGGGAGAGGTGAATGCAATGCCAGCAAGTGATAGGAGCAAGACCAAAACCAGGCAAGTGGAAGATGGCTCTAGGGCTTTGGGACCATGGCAGCTTGTGCCTGCAGCCTCCTGAAGCTTTGGAGGCTGAAGGTGTAGCAAGAGCAAGGCGAGGCTCAAATTTGGCCATGCCAATGATCTCAGATGGAGAAGCCAGCACAAGGAAGGGTGTTGAGACCGGGGGAGTTAGCAAGATGGCCGTGACCCCATCTTGGTGGCACAATGGGTCACACAGGCACCTAGCTCACCCACCCAGCCCCACAGGAGTTAATTTTACTCCATTTTGACTGGGGAACCATAAATCCTCATTAATCTGATTGATGCATTGGTTGTCCTGTGTTGGATTTGTGTCTCCTCTAGGACACAAGCAGCCTCTGGAGACATCAGAGCTTCTGTTCAGAGGTCTCCATGAGTGTTTTGGTCAATTATTGCTGTCCTTGCCACTCTTGGTGTGATAGCACCTGACCATCATCCTGGAGTCCAAGTCCTCACCATGCTCTGTGCAGCACACAGACAGAAAAGAACACACCCTCATCACCAGCAGACAGCTTTCTAAACATTTTACAATTTAAATTGGATTGCACATGTTCACAGTCTAAATACACCTTGGTTATTTCTGGAGTGTGGGGTTTCTTTTCCAAGCTGTAGTGACTCAGTTCTCCAGTACCAAGGCTTTTGCTACTTTAACTGGTTGTGTTCAGCACAGGAGCTGCTGGACTAGGGGAGGGATGGTTTCTATGTCTGAGCAAAGCAAAGCTCATGTGAACATGAGTCATTTGGTCAGGGGAGCTTAGGTGGAAAGAGGTGTCACAGGAACACCTTTCACATTTGCAGAGATATCCCTACCAGCTCTGATGGGCTCTGGATCTGACTAGCAATAAATTCCTTCCTAGCCCAGGCAAAGCCAGACATAGGTTGGATACTGAATTATCTCCAATATAGGACAAAACCAGCCATTGTGCGGTAAGCCCATGCACAGGGCTGTTGCAGCAACAACCCTGTCCCCATTGCTCTGGCTCTCCACACCTCCCCAAGCCCTCCAGCAGACACAGCACCCTCTGTAGACCCAAGTGGGTCTCACCTGGGGCCTTGCACTTTCTTCCCCTCCCTTCTTGCAGAGAGCTCATCTCTCTTAGTTGGCCAGGGGAGCCACATCCCGGTCTCCTTCCACCTCTCAACCCACCAGGCTGCTGGGTTGAACCATCCCCACCCTGATCCTGTCCCCATTCTCAGCCCTCCACTTTGACACGTGCTCTGCATCCTGATCCCTTAGGGGCATGGGTTGTCCATGTCGAAGCAAATGCATAAATGCCTCTACTGTTCCACAGGGAAAGGGATGGTGCTGGCTTTCAACTCATGCACAGCTTGGGAAAGGTGGCGCCGGCCTCGGGAGGATGCAGACTCACAAGTGTGGAGAGATTAAATTGCCTGACGTGTTTCAGCAGGGGAATTTCCCAACGAAGACGATCCTCCTTGGACACCGTTTCCTTTTGTTTGCATCCTACCCTATCACTCGGCTGTTGCTGCTTCTCATCCTACCCTGGGGGCTGGCAAGACCCAAAGGCCCAGAAATGTCCCTTGCAGGTAGGCAGCGATGCTGCAGGGACCTCAGCAGACAGACAGATGGGTACACAGATGGAAGAAGGGTGTCCTTTATCTGGAGGGTAGAGATCCCTTGGGAAAGGGGGGGATGCTTAGGCTGCTCTAACTAGAAGCAAAAGGTAGAAATTTCACAGTTTCACATACTGGCAAGGACACATGCTGGGCTCTGCTGCTGTTCCCAGAGGACCACCATGAAAACCCCGCAACAGCAGATATTTCCATGCCAGCCACCTCAGGGGGACAATCCTGCTGGCCCTCCTGGGGATGGAGCAGATGATCTAACGGGTCTTTAGCATTTTCCAGCTCTCAACTTCTCCCCCTTAAAGCTGAGTTTGCATTCAGAGACCAGGCTCTGGCTCCAAGTCCCATCCCTAGCCAACAGCAGTCGGGGCTGCTTTCTCCTGAGTGATGGAGAAGGCAAAATCCAGCCTTTGATTTAGGAGGGTAATAGAGAAATTTCCCTGAGCTCAACTTGTTTCACAATGTCCCATGGAGTTTCTTGCCACTTTCTTTGTGCTGCCTGCTGCCACCAGCAGTTGCTTCGCTAAATGGTCCTCAAGCCCGTGCAGACACAGCCATTTCTGAGGCTAAAACCTGATTCAAAGCAATCATCATTCTTGGAGCCTCTTGCGGGGGACAAGCAAAGTCCCCCTTTTGCTGTGTCAGGTTGAGGAAACAGCTCTGGCTGCACTGGAGCTAATGTTTATGGGTTTGCCCCACAGTTTTGACTTACGCACCTTCTCAGTCCTGGTTTGCATCCCCTCTCAGCCCTTTGTAGCCCTGGATGACCAAGAGGTAGCTACTCCAGCTCTGGATCATAGAATCTTAGAATCAGTCATAGAATGTTTTGGGTTGGAAGGGACCTTAAAGATCATCTAGTTCCAGCCCCCCTGCCATGGGCAGGGACACCCTCCACTAGACCAGGTTGCTCAAAACCTCATACAACTTGGCCTTGAACACCTCCAGGGATGGGGCATCCACAGCTTCTCTGGGCAACCTGTTTAAGTGCCTCAGCACTCTGAAAGGAAGGGGAGGCGGAACTTTTAAGGTTTAAGGTCCCTTCCAACCCAAATCTTTCTATGATTCTAAATAGCCAGCTGCCAGTCAAAGGAGCAGTCCTTCTACTCTCTACGCAAACCCATCTGTGTGGCCTGGTTCCAGAGCTCATCAAGCCCCACTGAAGGAGCTAAACCAGCAGAAAAGCGTCTTGCAACAAAAGTGGTGTTGAGGAGCAGCCCTGGCCCAGGTTTCCGTGGCCTCAGAGCATGGTCAGTGCTGGTCCACATGGACAGGGCAGGACCACATAGCTGGTATAGAAGGGATGCAAGATGGTTGCTTTTAGACACTGCCTTCACAATTTAGCTGGAGTATAAAGCCCCACACCCACCGACATGTCCCCATGAAGTGCTGGGGCAGGTCATAAACATCAGCCTCCATTGGCCACCTCAGCAAGGAGGTCAAGAAAGGAGGAGAAAGCAAATGATACCCTAACTGTTGGAGATGTTTCCTCCACAGGAACAGCAACAAGGGCTCCAGGGACTTGTCCAGAAAGTTGGTTTCCTTGGCACTCAAAGGACCTCAGCTCTCGCTTAACTGTTGCTACAAACCCAGTGCTGGCCTGAAAGAAAATAATAAAGAATTAATCAAGATGACGCTCTCATCAGTGTTAATGCTTCACAGCTTTTTAGCCACTGTACTTGAGCATTTCAAATGCCTTGGTAGTTTGTTTTGCTTTATGAAATATTTAGTATGGAGAGGCAGCCAGCATGGTCACCTCAGACCTGGGCGTTGCTCCCACCATCATGTCTTTGTATGAGCTCCCAAAATGGGCACAGAGGACATGGCCTGAACAGAGCTTTAAAAGATTTCACTCCTTCATTTCATCAACAAAGGGATCATGCTGCTCTTCTCCCTTCCCATACCAACATCTTCTCTTTCTCTTCTCACCCCAGGAGATGTCCATGTCTCTCCCTCCATTTAACCTGACACAGCCCCAAACTCCAGCACACACGTCAGTGTCACTAAGTGCCCTGGTGACATCCTCTAGGAGACAATTCCAGGCTCTGAAGGATGCCATGTAGCTGATGGCCCTGCAAACCTACTTCTGGGATGGTCCCAGCATTTCCATAGCATCACTCAGAGCATCACTCTACCCACAGTAACCATCACAGGGCAATACAACTGCCAACAGACCCCACACATCACTAGTCTTGGTGAAGTACCAAACCTTTGAAGCCCTCCCAGGACCATAAGGCTGCACATAGAATCATAGAATCACAGAATGG
>NW_010113070.1:8202-19523 GCF_000699245.1 Pterocles gutturalis | reverse complement strand
CTGGAGTTATTCTTGCCCAGATGCAAGAAGAGAGTCCTGCCTAATTAACTGCAAAATTAACCACGGGGTGGACGCGGACACCCTGGGCGTAAGGGTCATTCCAAAGGGTGTTTGGGTGCTTATGATCCCTGGGTGAAAATGGATTCTTCTCCTTTGTCATATTGTCCTCCTCCTTTAAGTATAAACCCAGAGATAAGAGTAGCAGAATCAGTTCCCACTTCTGGCAACCCCAATTTTTTCCTGCTTCAAGTTGCCAGAAATTAAATCAGTCTTCTGCAGAAGTCATTTTCTGGATTGGGGCGTATGTGTGTGAAGGGGCTTTCAAGGCATCTATTCAAACCTCGATTTTCCTCTTAAAAATACACAAATGCATCCTCCTACCAATCACACACACGAGATTTCTCCTGTTCACCTTTTCAAGCAAATCCTCTCATCTCTTCCTCAGGTTTGGAGCACTTCACCTATAAATAAGCTTTTCCAGCATTGCTCTTTTTACTAACTGCATCTCCTGACGCTTCAACCGTAAAGAGGGAGGAGAGAGAGATGGGGAACATACCATCACTTGTGTCCGGTGATCTGGGCGCACGTTGATGCACAATGGTTTGTGTTGTATCACCCAGGGACCCCTCAAAGGGCTGATGCAAAGCTGGGGGCTGCGGCTGTGCCCCCTCTCCAGCTGGATACCCCATACAGCAGCACATCCCGTTAGCATAGGAAATCATAGGAAAACTCCCAAAGCATCTTTAAAACAAGACAGGCCAAAGCGAAATGGCAGCTGGTGAACTGCGACTCTCAAGCAACACTTTGGCATCGCTACCAGAGCTGGCTGCAAACCTGCCCTTTGCAGTCGTCCGTGCCCTTCGCACGCTCGCTTTCTCAAACCACCCAGGCCAGGTACGTGCTGACCGGGTCTAAATGGCATGTCTTTCCTTCTCGACCTTCGGATGCGTTCAATAACACACACACGCCGTTTTTTCCTCCTTTCTTCCCCAACTAAATCCCATAAAAATCTACTATTTCAGGTTAACAGTTCCAACTCACTATGTGAACCTTACTGGCAGATAAAAGTACCTAACTATTGTGGCGTCTTAATATATTTTTTGGAAGATAAAGCTTCCACTTGCTTGTGAAATAATCCATTGCTTCTTGTGTTTAATATTTATTGGAAAAGTTGTGAGTCAAAAGCCTCCTGATGGAAGACTCATTCTCTAGTTTAATGTCATTGTACAAATCATAGATTTCCTCTATCTTTTCTGTATCACATAGAGCAGAAGCATAAAGATCCCGATGCTCACTTCATCTCCCACCGAGCTGAAGACACTCAGTCAAAGAGTTAATGTAACTCAGCAGCGCACCTGAATCTCAACTCATTTACTCCTGTCGTGGATTTGTCCCAGTTTCTGGATCTAGAAAGCAGATGTCTTCCTTGCATGGCTCTGTGTTTTGCAATAAAAGTATCAGAGGGAAAAAAAAAAGGCGAGACTTTAAATATTCTTAAGGCATCATGTCTTATTTAAAAACTACTTGCAGATTGGCAGGCAGCTTATAAAATATTTATGGAGCAGATTATAAAAGTGAAGTTGTAAAATGATCCCTATATAGGTTTATAAAATATAAAACGGACAGGTAGAAGGATGAAGATTCTAGCTGGGAAACCGATGCCCATTGCCTCACATGGCAGAAGCCAATTCATGGAGAAAAATCCTTCAAGCAACGAGGTGGGATGATGCTGGCTCTCCCTGGACTGACAGATACTCTGCGTCCGACCCTGCGCTTTGGGGTGCCCTTTGCTGGTGGGGTGCGGCCCCTCGGCATCCCCCAAAAGCACAGAATGCCCAAGGGAAGGAGTTTCCAACTCTCTATCTGGGGCACCACTCTGGTCACAACCTGCGCAGGACACAGTCCGGGGACTGTCTCTAAATGAAGCTGGACCCTGGACATCCAAGCTCCGGGCAGTGATGTGGGAGAGTCTTTATATACTTTTTTTTAAATAGTCTTTATACACTATTGGCAGAGGCCAGTGCATCTCAGCACAGGGGCAAGGCGTTACTGGAGATGCACGTGGGGACCGCACTTAGAAGTCCCCGACGAGGAGAGGGACCTCACCTCGCTAGGAGCAGCTGGTACCGTCGAACGGTCTGTGCCCTGAAGCAGCACACAATTTCTTGTCCCAGTCCTGCAGAAATCTAGACGAGTATTTAACTTCTTAAATATGAGCCAAATGAACCTCTGAACCACAGACAAAATGCCCCTTGCTCTGCAGGGGTCAGACCTTCACTCAGGCACATCTTTCACCATAAACCAACTTTGAGGAACGCATCCATCCCATCTCCAGCTGGTACCTTACAGGAGGTTTGTGAGGACCGCAAGGCTGTTGTTTACAAGGGGTTAGTGCTCACTTCTGACTATTTATTCCAAGATGTTAAAGCAATAAGGCTGCATACGTGTTGCAGGGCAGGACCACGTTCCACCCAGAGGAACAAACAAACCGGGCTCCATCCATCTGGCCAAGATCCTGCCGCCCCCGCTCATGTGTGGAGATAATAATGTGTTCAGAAAATAGTTTTAGCCTGGATAAACACTGCTGATACTGAGAGCCAGAGGCACAGGTCTACCTCTAGCGATGCTGGTCCACAGTCAGTATTTGCATTTGCTGCTTGCAATCCTAGAATATATTCAGTATCACGAAACCAGGGAATACTCAAGAGGCTGGTGTAAAGCAAACAGCTTTTATACTGGAAGTTGTTTCCCATTTTTCTGTTCACTTTCCTCTTGCTGTTTTTGCTGTCTACAAAGAATGACTTTTCCATTGCACTGGACCAAACTTTCACCTGGAGCAAATCTGGGAAACTCACTCATTCAGCTGCTCCTCTGCCTACTCTCAAAGCCCTGTAGTCTGGAGAACGGGATCAAAAGAGCAGTAAAAGGTCTTGAGATGACAAGTGAAGACCTTCAGCCCAGTTCAAAGATAGACTGGACGACTGGCCTGACCAGAACGGAGGCAGGTTCCCTACCTCACCATCTTCCCAGCTGCTTTCCCAGCCACCACTGTCCCCCTCTGCATGGTGCAACCCTGCCTTTGACCTCCAGTTCACTTGGACGCCTTACAAAGGAAGTTTCACAAATTCCAGCCGCGGTATTTTTAGCCTTTAGTCTTTCCCTGCCTCTGTACCGAATGACTCCCCGCTTTCCTAAACCACTGCAAGAACAATTAAAAAATAATTTAAACAAGATACCATTTCCCCCTCTCGCAGGAAGCTCCCTCTGAAGTGATCTCCATAAATCTCTCTAAAGAGGTTGTCGTGACTTCCTATAGCATGGTTGCGCCTTGAAGTCACTTTTCCCATTTCCCCCTCCCAGCTTGCCGCCACGTCAGCCTCTCCCCAGCTCAGGAGGAAACTTTCAGAGGGTATTTTCCAGGTCAGCCAAGTTTTCCCTACGCATCTCTCTTCTCCGTAGCCATCCAGTCCGCTCCTGGCGTCCTCCGACCAGTATTTTCCTTTGGTGCCACACGGGTTGGGAGCCTTGCTGAGGACATTTGAAGCATGACTCCCAGCAAGCGGCTGCCCGTGCACTGGTGGCACAGCCACAACAGACAACAGAAGGACCAAGAGGTATTTTCTTTTAGCACAATCATTGCCAAACAGGCGGCTCGCAGGAATGACCACGCGTACCAGAAGAACATTTTGCAGCCAAACCCTTTGACCCGAGCAGCCTTGCTTGCTAACACTGCTCTGAAGCACTCAAAGGTCATGAAAACCAATTTAAAAAATGTTCCAACAGGAAAAAGAAATTAAAAAGCCTTCTGCTTCAGGACCTTCAGGATTTTTATTTGAAAACTACTCCCTGGTTTAGGCCTCAGTCAGAGCCAAAATACAGCACTAGAGGACCCCAAAACGGTCCATCTTAGTGACTCCCATGTCCCACAGCTGGGGACTGCAGCGTGTCCCAGCCAACACCACGCAAAGCCTCAGCGTCCCCCAGAAAACACAGCAGAGGAGCTTCACGCCCTTCGCCCAGCTCTGCCGCAAAACCTTCCCAGTTTAACAGCATCTCAAGAGAGCGGGACATCTCAAGCAGCGATGTGATGGGGTGATGGTTTTTGGGAGTCTCCTAGGAAGATCTCTGCCCGCCCAGATTACAGCCGGTTCAGAGACGCAAAGCTCATTCCCTTCCAGGGAGCAGCTCAACTCGCATCCACTCAAACCAACAGAAATTAAAATCCCCCTTCCTGCGATTAGTTGGACAAGAGAGGAGAGGACAGACAGCAGAGCCTGGTGAGGCAGAAGGGGCAGCATGCAGCACGGACACCCGGCTCTCCACGCCCGCAGAGATATGTCCAACGCTACTGGAACATATCTCCGGCAAACACCACCATGTATGTCATTCATGGACACGTTTGTCGATGCCATACAGCTCGTTCCACTGACATGCACGTTACAAACACCCTTCCACTCCCACCTGTGCCCTCGCCACCCTTCTGGGGGCAAATGACCTCCCCCCAGCCCCTTTTGGTGACAAGAAGCAGAATTTGATGAAGATGTTTGGCTTTATCACGGCACACGACGTTTCTGGTGCGGTATCTGGATCGATCACAGGATAATATATCAGGTTGATTTTTTTTTTCCCCCCCGGGACCCCTGCTCTCACTGGGGACACGCTCTGCTTTGGGTCATGCTATTTCCAGTTGTTGAGAGAGACAAGCTGGGTGCAGAGGTTGGATGAGAAAGTGATTTCCAGGCCAATACAAGAAAAGGAGGGAGAGGCAGACTGAGCACAGAACACATGGAGGGAGGACACGGAACAGGAGCCAGCACGGGTGGGAACACTGACCATGTGAGGCTCGGATAGGCAACAGCACGCAGAGAGGAAGCCCACCCACAGCCATGATCGCAGCAACTGAAAAGCAAACAAAAAGGCCCAGGATAAGGAATAATCTCACCGCCCTGGCAAAGTGCAAATACATTCGCGACATTTTCATATGAACTTCTTCCTTCTTATTGTCATTATTCTTTATGGACCTTAACACCCTGGGCTGCAAGGATTTCATGGCAGGTGCTACCGCTGGGGAAAAACCCCTTGGGGAGAGTGTACAGATCCCGGTCCTGAGAAGCAATTAACCATGTGCTTCCCGTACTTGAGTTCCACCGTTGGGATTAACGGGGCCACCCATGTGCTTAAACTTTGAAGGCTGCTGAGCCATCACTCCAACCTGGCATCAGTCCGTAACCCAAGGCTGGCTGCACCTCAGTAGTTGCCCTTTATCCTTCTGAGAGAACTTGCATGGACAATTTTTCTGTTAACAAAACTATTAAAGTAATTCATCCTGAAAAAGAGCATAGTGCAGAAGAAACAACAGGAGGATCTTAAGCAGGATGCACAAGCAGGAGCCCAACGGTGCAGACACACTCCAGTTAAAGTCGGCTGAAGATCTCACTCGTCATTTCTCCTCAAATCATCACAACATGTTATTCTTGAAAAAATAACTGTGCCCATCAGATTTTTATAAAGTATAACTTACAATGCCTAAACACATTAAAACAGCCTATTTAGACAAAATTAACATGCTGAAACTGCACCGTCTTAAATTATGAAGCAAAATAACTTCAGGCATGCAATGATTTACAGAATTACATACTGGATTATGTGCTTACTTAAATTAGAGCTGGTGAAAAATGTCTTTCTAAGCTCATTTTGCATCAGCAAAACAACTTGCAAGCATTTTCTGAACAGTGATGCCAATTTTGTTTTTCATTATCATTGACAATATTTGGTATTTTCATAATGCCCCAGCTTGTGGGGTCATACAGGAGAACCTGAGCTTTCACTAAACCTCTCCACTGATCCAAGTTAACCCCAGAGGTCCAAAACCCATAAAAGCACACCAAGGGAAGACAAGCATTATGTATTTTGAGTCAATTTTGCCATTTTCTGGGTTCAACCTCGCAGGATTTGAGTGCAGGGAACTGGTGTGTCTCCAGAAGATCACTGTGGCTGTGATGACTTAGTTCAGATTTTAGCTAGGAGCCCCTTTCCTCCCCTCGGCATCTCCTGTTGCTGCCACCAGACCTCCCCACGCCGCTCAGCATCCAAAGTCAAGGTTTTTGAAACAACAGTTCAATTACCCTGAAAGGCCACCACTTCCTTCAAATGAAGAGAGCTCGTTGTTTTTTTAACCGAAGCAAACTCTTTGAGCACCTCACCAGCAACTGAGCTGCTCCGAGACAAAATCAGTTCCTGCACTGAATGCAGAGCGCTCTGGGTCTCACTCGCTTCCTTTATGGGGAGGCAAAAAAATGCTCAAGTGCAAGAGAAATACGCCTTGATACAGCCTCACTCCTGCACAGCCGTCACATAACGCTGTGCGCCGAAGGTCAAAATACTCAGAGGTGTAACATCAGGGGAAATCTAAAGCTATTAGAAACAAATTAAACTGGATCAGCGGACAACAAAATTCGCTTTCCACTCCCAGAATCACTCGGCTAGGTCAGTGAATGGAGTACTTGGCCGGAACAGTCAGCACGAAGGAAGATTTATTACTGCTTGTGTTAAAAGGACATCTTGATTTGGCAGATAAACTTTAGAATATAAAAATCCCCGAGGCCAACATAACTGGATGCTAAACTCCAGCAAACCCACTGGGCTCCGCCAGCCCCTGCTTTTGGGTGCTGACAGCTTCCAGAAGGGGCAACGTTTCCCATCTCCTGGCTCCATGCAGGGCTTTCTCAGTCTAGTAGCAGGTGACACATCCACGGAGCAGTGAAGATTATTGAGACAACGCCTGCAGCATTAAATCCCCTTCGCAGGGAAGGAACGAGGCACCGAGGCAGCCGCCTCGCCAAAAGCCAAGCTGGCTGGAAACACGGTGTGACTTCTGCTTCGAGCCCTGCCTTCAAGGAACGGGCTGCAGATGGGCAGGGACAACGTAGAGGAGTCCTGGAGCTGCAGTGGGACCTCCCAGACCACCGTGGCCTGTCGGCGCTGCCTCGCTTCTTGGCCAGACCAACCCCACCACCTGCAGGTATCCCAGGTGAGGAAAGCCGACGCTTTTCCAGTTCCAGCAAAGGTGACCCTTGCAATGCCTATGTGGTTTGGAAACTCAACCATCCAGAGAGCAAACTTTAATAAACCTGCGCTAGGAGGACTTATCAACACCCTTGGCATCATTTCAAACCCTGAGCTGCAGGCTTTGCTAATGAAATGTACATATATATATATATGATGGGCCCCAACAGCCGTGCCTGCAATCAATGTAATTAATTTACCGCAGGGCTGCAGATGACCCAGACAGCATTTGGAGCTAAACTACATGTCTAGTGGCTAGACTCATCTCCGAGAGGCTCTGCCATATATAGCTGTGGCTTTTAAGAGTGATAAGTTGAAGACTTGGAGTCATGACAAATGCAAGCCTTGTTTGTTGCTTTTAATAAGCTGCTCTAATGGGCTGTTCTTCGGAGGTTTGCAATTAGAGACCGAAACACATGAGGGTGCCTGGGAAGATTTTTCTAATCCTTCATGCAGCCTTGAGCAATCGCAACGATCGCTTCCTGCAGCTCCAGGTTGGGAGGCCAGCACGACACCCAGCACCCGGGAGCCAACACACTCGCTTCAGACATCAGAGGGGCAGCTCTACACCCTGCGAGCTGCCAGGAATGTTATTCCTGCTCTGCCCAAAACTATATTAATGCTTAAGGAGTCACCTCCTCTTCCTGGTGAGCTATACTGAGGAGCTCACACGTTACAGCACATCTCTGCACTGCTGGAGAATAACTGGGAATGCAGAAGCCCAAGCAGATGAAATCTCTGCCATCACGATGGGGAAGGAGAGCAGCACTCCCATGGAAAGAGCTGCACTTGGGAAGATTGCTGGCATTATACTTTGCTGTGCCTAAGCTGTAAGAAAGCACGGATAACCTTTTTCTAGGTAAGAGGCCAAGCGTCATGCTTCCTATTTCTAGCATCCAAAGCAAGGTGAAACATCCACATATTCAGAAGCGCAGAAGGATGACAGTCTGACTTTTCTTCTTCATCCTCCACCCACTCCACAGCCAAGACCTGTAAAACCTCACTTTAAACACGATGTACATGTGAGGCTTTCACCAGTGCCCAGCAGGAGCCTGGCGCCGCTACCGCTGAAGTCAGGCTCCGTTTCCAGCCTGAAGGGCAGCCCCATTCCCTTGTCAAAGTGGAAACGAGACTTGCACAACGCCATCAAATGCATCATCTGAATGTGGGCGAGGAGCTCTCGTCACTGCCCCACGTTTCCCCCGCTCAGCCGGAGCGTACAGCAGCCACTTATCAGTTCGTGACGGTCCTCCTGCCCCTCTCCCTCAGCTGCTGCCGGAAGAACTCCGAAATGCTGCTTTCAAGGGCAAAGCCTCATGGGCTTGGAGCTTAATTACAGACTTCGTCCAATCTCACCTCCTGTCTGGGCCAAAGCCATCTGAAGGCAGATGAACCTGGGTCCCCAAGACCTCCTCAAGACTGCAGCAGCTCAGCCTGCCTTGCAGAGCCTGCTGTTTGCACACAAATAAAGCCCAAAGGTGTTTAGAATAAAAAAAAAAGAAAAAAGAAAAAAAGGTGTTGGAGCAGCCAAATTTGCCAAGCTGGTCTAGGCAGGGTGCTGGAGATGGGGACTGTGGGCAGATTTCCACATCAGCCCTGGGAAGGCATCACGGCATCGCCCAGAGCAGAAGGGGAGGCACTGCAGCACTTTTTTCGGAGAGGGGTGCTGTATACTAATGTCACTAATGGTCCTCTCTGGAAAAAGGTACCGGCAAAGCACAAAGAGGCTGTTAACGTGATGGGGGTTAGTAAAAACCTTGACCTGAGCAGAGGCAGGACCAGCACCCGCCTGCTCTTGGTGGATGGGAATTTTGACTTGGCAGAGCGATAGCTTCTCCGACAAAATCCTTCCTCTTGTCAGGTGAATTACAGGACGTATTTGGCAGTAAGCAGCATCATAAAGTGGCTATAAATCACGGGAGACAATGTCCCGTAGGAAGAAGGAAGAGCAGGCAGGAATGTAGAGATAAAAATCCTTTAAAAAGTCACAACTAACAAAAATGGTGACTCATGCTGGAAAAATTCTCTCTATGAAAAACGTTATCTACAAACTGTCTCCCGTTTCCTACGGAAATATTTAAAAAGCAAACTATTTTAAGCCCTGACACAACTTGGAAAATAGGATGGAAGGGGCTTGTGGAAAAATTAATCCGCTTTGACCTTCCATATCACGGAAGGCTGCGAGCGCTGGCTCAGGACCTAGGATATGCACCACAGTCTTCTCACCCCCTCTCCTCCCTGAAAGTCACTTTTTAACAAGATGCACATATTTGTGTCCAGCAAGTAGCCCTCTGCCACCGTGGGGGCTGATATTTAAAAGTCTAAATCAGCTAAGGTCAAGGATGGATACTCTAGTGCAGAAGCCTCTAATTGCCAATACCCAGGTGGCAAGATTTGTCTTTGCTTCGTCTTTCAACGGCTAGTTCCTTGCCAGAAGAGACTTTCTATACACGGACAACACAGGGCGAGGGGCAGTTTTTTTTGTTGATTCAAATCTATTTTTTTTTTCTCTTAAGTTCTATAAAAAGCTCCCTCCGGTTCTTTGGAAGATCACTTGAGATGGAAAGGTCATCCATAATGGGTAGCTGGCTATAAATGCAGATGCACAGTACCCTTCCTTAGTTATTTTGAGCAGCTTTTGCAAACATGCTCAGCACTGACCTAATAGCATCCCTATTTTACTCGATAAAAGCCCTTTCTTTTGTTTAGGGCTACAAAGCTCAAACGCTTGGGGGACCAGAGGGACCGTCAGCCTCTTAACGCTCACCCTAAGATCCCATCAATTTTTCAAACAGGGCTTGGTTCAAAGGACAAAACAGGGAGAACAGCTCCGGAGCAGTGGGTCTCCTGCCCAGGCTGCTGCAGACCTGCCCTCCTGCCTCGGTGTGTGGGAAGAAAGGGGCTGATGCCACGACGACGACTGCGGCACCTCACTGCTCCTTGCAAGACAGAGTGCAAAGATCTTTGCTATCGGCATTGTCCGACACAGACTGCAACACAAAATTCCATCATGACCTTAGACTAATGTATACTTCAGTGATGGCAAGCAGCATCCAATTCAAGCACTGCCACGAAAGTAAAACTTCCAGCCTGGCTCTGTCTGTATAATCCATTGCACTTTTGAGAAGAACACATAATCCTAACAAAACAAAGATAATATCAACTCTGTGTTCTTTCATTCAATGCTTGTAGCTGGTTTAATAACAGATTTTCAATCCACTTCTCTCTTTTTTTTTTTTCCCCGAGACAACTCCGATCTGATTTAGTGAATCTCTTTGATTTGTAATCCTGAGCGTTATATAATTAATATACCCTTGATGTGTCGAGGGGGATAACTTTAAAAAGTGCTCAGCTAGTTTGCCTAACGGCATTTCTGACCTTGGTCAGAGGACGTATCATTTGCAGGAAGAGCCTTCTTGAGCATCTGCAAGTAACTCAGCTCTGAAACGCAGCTTAATTGTTTAGGGCAAAGCATATTTAGTTTCAAATTCCCAGGAAGCTCCAGCTTCAGACACCCAGCGCGTTTCCACAGATGGATGCTGGCGTGTGGAAACGCCACTGCGACTACCGTTCGGCTGACCTTTGGTTTAGGGCCAGCTGCCAATGGGAAATGCCAAGCTGTTATTTACATTCGTTCAAAAGCAGCGAGAAATGGCAAAGATACTTGAAAGTGGGGGGGGAAACAAAAAAAAAGGGGGGGGGAAAGAGCTGGGGAAACTTCTGCCTCAGGGGACCTGGTGGAAAATAAAAAGCTTGCAGAGCTCAGCAAACTCCTGAGTCTGGGAAATGGCTTTCTGAGCTGCCGAGAGCAGGAGGAAGCCCCCTCCTCACTGCAGGGCTGCTCTCAAGCCCCTGCTTTCCTTTTCCAGTTTCCCCAGTGCTCTCGGTGCCCTGCCCCAAGATACACTTCAGCCCAGCACTTGGGTGGGCAGGCGCAAAGAGATGCCATACAGCACCCCAGGGGGAAACTTCCTTGCTCGGAGGTGCCCAGGGCCTCCCAGGGAGCCTGGGAGCAGCACGGACCAGCCACGAGGAGCCTGTTTGCCGGAGCTGGCCAGGCTCCGTCCTCAGGGCTGCGGAACAAGAGGGTTTTTCTCCTTGGCTTTGCTGCTGGGCAGTACCTGCTCTCCTACGTTAGCAGAAAAGCCAGAGCCTGGGCTTTGCGCAGCTCGCTTGGCGTGGGAAGCAGTGGCGATTCCAGCTGGAGCAGCTCCTGGGATTCAAAATGTCTGTTTTTCCAAAAGCAAGTACGGGAA
>NW_010113070.1:2442-8171 GCF_000699245.1 Pterocles gutturalis | reverse complement strand
GGAAAGAGTTAGGAAAGGAAATTTAACCCCCTGGAACCAGGCACTGGAACAACAGAACCACTCCAAAGACACAGGAAAGTGTCTTCCAGAAACAGGTTAAGAACTTTGGAAAGGGATTATCCCATGACTTGGAATGCCTTTATCATCCCCGCAGCGTCACAGCATGAGAGTCACTCCACGAATTGTCTCGAAATCACATCCAAGGCGAAGCAGCGTGACTGACACATTTCAGCGGCATTTCTGCTTCTTCCAAACAGGAGCAATTTTTTTGTTTTGCTTTGTTTAATTTCAAGTTGGCTGCCAGCTTTCTGGGGTTTATTTTTCTTTCTCACAAGTCACTCAAACACACTAGATAGGTTTTAAAATTCACGGGAACTCAAAGCAGCCGAGCAGCTCTGTGGTTTTGAAGCTAATTCTCTAACGATGGACCAAACCTTGGCACTGGAGGCTTCTCCACCACCTCCAGCTGAGGAACTGGCTTCTGCCCAGTCTAGGGGAAGGGTTGAAAAGATAAAAATGGATCAAGAGCTCAGCTCCCTCTGCCTGCCCCTTCCCATATGTCCAGCAGAGCACCACGGAGAAGCTCCCAGGAGCCTGGCAGCTCCCACTGGGGTCCACAGAGAGAGGCGAGGGTCCAGGGCAGGAGGAGTAAGGCAGGTGAAGAAGCAGTGACAGAACTCCAGCCAAAGGGGACAAAGGCTTCTATAAACGTCCCAAGAGATACAGAGCCAAGAGGAAGCACACACTGGACAGCCCGTTAGGGCAAAGGACAGAAAGACATAACTAAGGAGAATTGCTGACAGACGGCTCAGGCTCTGCAACTGCTTGCTTGGAGCAGAGAGGGAAGCAGCAAAAAAGGCAACCTGGAAGGGTACGTTCCCCCAAAGGGATCCTGAGCGCTTGTCAGCGCCTGCAGGAAGGGCAAGGGCTGGTGGCTGCCACACAACTGCGATTCCTTATGGCCTCAGAGGGATTTATGTTCCTCCACCTGCGATTCACCCCCCGGACTCCTCCTTGCAGAGGTGGCAGGCGATGTCCATGGCTTTCCTACGGCCACCCTCCTGTTTGCATCGACACAAGCATGCATCCAGGCCACCCAAAGCAGATACCAGGAGCTGGAATGGCTGAGCTGGAAGAGTTGTCAGTCTCTGACCTTGCGCAGAGACAAGCATGGCAGCACACTTACCTGCTAGGATGGGAAGGGACTGTGTCCTACGGATGCCTTACACTTGGGGATAGAACCGCTCAGCCTGGCAGGGTTTCACTGCGCTGCCATCACAGACTGACACCCTGCTTCCTCTGGGAAATAAGACCCTCGGCCGATACCTTCAGTATCAGCACAGTTTCTCTGAGAGCATCTTGTAACTACTCTTACCACGTCTGATATCCTGTCATTTACAGCCACCTTGCCAGACCAGAGCTTAAGACAGACCTGCACCATGTGGGCTGATCGGTACCTTAGAAGCATAAATGTTTACTTCACATTGAAAACAAATTCAGCGTTATCAACGGATGCACCTTGCACTGCTTTGCATGAAAGACGTTGCATCGTTTGACTAATGCCATTAAAAAAAACGTGCTAATACAGGCGTGGCATATGAAAAAAGTGCCTTGTGTGCTAGATGCTACACAAATTCAGCGCTGCAGTACCAACCCATCCTGATAGAAGCCAGATCTTCCCCCAGTACCACAATCCCTTGTTCACCACCAAGTTCCATCAACTTCCATCAGAGCTGTCACAGACGGTACAGCCCAGGCTTTCATCACTGCCTGTGTTTAAGCACATGAGGAGTCAATGGGATCGCTCGACGGTTGGAAGCTGAGCGTTCCCCTCCATGGGGTGAGCTCTCTGTGTAATTTACTAGCGTGTGGGGAACACTTTAGCATCCTACACATGAAAAATGAAATCCAGCCCTGACCAAAACTTGGGGCGTTTGGCCATTCGGCTGAATTTCTTCTCTTTTTCTTTGCAAGTGTTTTCCTGAAGTCAAGTTCTCTCTGTGAGCAAAGCCCACTGTGAGCTCTGAGTGCAAACAGATGGGCTTCAGGATATTTTACCTCTAATGACATGTTCTGCTTACTTTTAAAAGAATATGAAAACACCCTTGTGAGAATTAAGTCGAGTAATCAGGGCCAGTCTATACAGAGCTGAAAATCGTTGGGAAGTGAACTACATCTGTGCGCGAGCAGTTGCCATTCCTGCCTGTCCAAACAGATCGATCAGCCCACCCTCGTGCTGCTTTACAGCACCACTGCTCAACACGCTGCTCTTGCCTACATTGTGCTAATCAGCTGGTCAGATAGAAGTTATTACCAAAGTTGGAGAAGTATAAATGCACAGCTTCGTCTCTTACCTTCCGCTGAGAAGGAAACCGATAACGACAGCCAGCAGAATGACTCCCACTGTTACAGACACAACAATTATAGGAATCTGGCTCTGGTCGCTGGATGCGGCTACTGCTGAGATGAGAAACAGAAAATGGAGATTAAGGTTAAAATGACAGCGCTCACACGAGTCTTTCTTGCGAGGCTGCCAGCGCGGTTTCGGTCTTACCCATTTGTTTCTTCTTTTTACGGTTTGTGTTTTCCCCCTTTGCTGCCTGTTTCTAATTTGGAAAGGGAATGGGTGGAAAGAAAGCAAAACACATCCAAAACCCAAAAATCCCCAAAACATCGCATCTCATGGCTGAACTCAGAAACCAAAGTGTTGCAGAAAGCAGCTTCTGAGTTTGCAAACTGGAGTTTATCTTCTCAGGTCAGCTGCATTAGAAACCAGACAGATAAAGGATGGACACCCAACAGGTTCCCATTTGCAGAGGACATTGACGGAATGTTCTTGTTAAGAGACACGAGCAAGATCTCTGAGATAAACAGCAGTACTTGCGCTTCAGAAAGCTATAAACAATGAAGAATGAACTTTTCGTGGCATCTATAACACATGGCCAGAAGGTGCCCCCTGTAAAAGAGGAATTTGCTCAGACACGCAGACTGCTTGGTCTTGTTCCTGGCCAAGGGAAGCTGAACTCTCCCAGCCTGTGCCCTGTACAGATCTCTTCTGCCAACAGGCAGGAGACTAGTCCTGTGACAAAGACGCAGGCAGAAAGGTCAGGAAAGCTGCTTGAGAACTGGGGTTTGCCACAGGCTAAGTAAGAGCGGGTGAGCAAACCCCTGCAGCCTGCAAAATGGAAATCTCGTCTATCCGCTCGGCATGGCGGGCGAAGGCGCCCATCCCTGCCCATCACGGGGGTCCTGAAGCAGGAACCGAAGCCTCCTCACCCTGCCCTCTCCAGCTTCATCAGCCGCGGATGTTTGAACACTCTGGGGTACAGATTCTGCCTTCCAAAAGCCAGCTCCCCAATGCAGACGCTGCTGCACTATGGGAAAAACCTCATTACAGCTCCTGCCAGCCCTGGATGGAGCTGCATCCACCCCAGGGAGTGTCAGGGATGGACTGTGTGCTGACGAAGCCTTTAGCTAAATGACTGAAGTAAAAAGGGGGTTCTTAGCCCAGGATTAACTTCATGGAGGCTAAAAAAATAATTGAATATAGCCCTGTACTAATTGTTAAAAGAAAAGACAGAAGGAAAGGTATGGTATTAAACACTGATCTGCAATGGGTTTCAAGTAGCTCATCGTACAGGAGCTCTCTGGCACTCAACGGCGAGCGGCACGGACCTGCCACAGCACCGTGAATGATTTCAGAAGGATTGGCCTCGATAACATTAAATATTTAATGTTAACTGCTCCAAACCTGTGCCGTCATCCAGAGATTTTATTAGCCTCACTAATTTATGGAGGCTCCTTAAGATGGTATTTTATTGCTTTCTTGACAAAATAATTAAAAAGAAAAACATTTAAAGGAGAAGATTAAGCCGTGCTCTGGTGGGTTTTTTGCACAGCTCGAGGGATGGGGAAATGAGATAGATCCTGCTGCGATCTACAGCAGCTAAAAAGCCTGGATTCATACGCCAGGCTGGGACCTTGCTACCTTATAAAACCAGGGGGGACCAGCATCATCCCTCCTTGAGCTGGTGACACGTTCCTGCTCCCTCCCAGCTGACCAGTGGGTTAGCTCACCAGTCCAGCAGAGAAGCAGCTGTTGGCCAGGTTAGCTTTGCTAGGGCTGGATGAGCTTGGTGGCATTTGGAAGGGAGGGCAGCAGCATGTGGATACGGCCAGCAATGGCTTCCACCCAAATCAAAAACCTCCACTGGAACGTGGCGCTTTGCAGAACTGCACGTGCAGGCAGCAGTATGTAAAAAAAAACCAATCCAAAATTTGGAAAAAGACAAAAGTCCAAACCAAGTTACAGCTCCCCCACCACTTCTCAGGTGCAATCCTTAGATCGCAGAGCTGTTAGCAACTCCTATTCCTCCAAGCGTATTCTAAATTTACAGAAACCTTGTGAACTGGAAATAAAACCTGTTGTTCGGTCCAAACGATTTTGGAGGCTGTGTTCGATTCTCAAAGCAGTCCCTGAAAGGTTTTCATTTGCACCTGAATCAAAATAATTTGCTTTGGCTCTAACAAGAGGCTGAGCTCTGAGCTCTGATGCAGCAGCGAGATTTCGATCTGTGCTCACTCTCAGATTCTCCGAGATGTAAAGGAAACCAGTGGGAGTCTGGTCGCACTCCCGGCACCAATATTGACTTCATATAGGGTTGTAAAAAAAGAAAAATATAACTTTTTAAAAGGTTTTCTATGTCAAATGGAACTGCATTTGTGCAAGATACTCGGGCTTATGTTGCATTTCCATTCTGCCAAGCGTTTAAACACTGGCTAAGTCCTGCTTCAGCCAGAGGCCAAGGCCAGCAGAGAAACAGCTCCTGAGCTGGGGACCCTGCAGTCGGTATCGCTCTGGCTGCGCCCGCAGCTCCTTAGCACTGGAGAAGTACCTACTCCTCTGCCTTTAAAACACTAAAAGACTGACTTGGCAGGTGATATTAAATGACTCAAGGGTTGTAAAGTGTTTTAAGATACTATCACACGATGTCCTCAAAAAATCCCCATTAACACAGCTACTTACACGAGGGCTTTATGGAAGTGCAATTATTTTTGGACCAGGACTGTAGGTGCTGATGGCACCGGATCAAACGTCTATATATTTCATATACGATTAGCAGTCTGGAACACTGTAACTCAAATGTCTCTAAACTAGAAACTTTCCAACTGCAAGCAGAACTTCCCCAGTATCATACAGAATAATTTTTGGCATAACCTCATTTTGTTGCTACTTATAGGACACGATTAATGGTTAATACAATAAGAAATACATTAATAGGCCATTCTTATTGCATTAATGTTTGCACCGTGATGCAATTTGCACTATATTAGCTCAGTCACTGGCTCCACAGCTACATCGGCACATGTGTAATGATTCCTTCAGAATCTATTATGGCTTCAAGGGTTGTATGCATCGAAAGGACAACTTGGCATCTTCTTCTCAAAGATGTTGGATTTTAAATGAACTGGAGTAGCAGTAATCAAAGTATTGATGAATTTAAATTTCTAACGAAAACACACAAAATTGGCACTTTTCCACAGAATGAACAGAGTATTGCCACCATAAAATTCCTCTTCCATGCAAACGGTATTAAAAAAAAAAAAAGACAGTTGCACACGCTGAAATAGATAGGATATATTTTCTGAGGGACAAAATTATCTTTGACGCCTCTGCAAAAATTTGGTAATTGGGACAAAAGGAAATTCTCCTGAACCCAAGGGAAAGA
>NW_010113070.1:0-2417 GCF_000699245.1 Pterocles gutturalis | reverse complement strand
AGCAGCTGAGCCTCAGCATGCCTCAGTTCACCCCACCACAGAATCTGCTCCAGAATCCAGACCAGATTCATTAAAAGAGGGGGAAAAAAATATAATTCAAACCCCACAAATTTGTAACAAGCCAAGCAAAGTCCTGCGCCTGCAGTGCACATTTTTGCTGTTTCTGATCAGAAGTCAAACTCCTTTCCTGGAGGCTGTGGCATTCATCGGCAGCCAAGAAAAACCATCTCTCAACTTGACAGCAACTTACACCAAAAGGTGCTAATGCTGATTTATTTCTTCCCCTTGCTGAGAGGCACCATCTCAGGGTGTTTCTCCACAGACGCAGACATTGAAGAGAGCTCAGCATCCTCTGCTGACAGCTGGTAAGAGGTGCAGACGAGGAGGTCTCATCCCCTCTCTCCTCCCGAGAGGAAAGCCCTTGTCCTCCCTTCCACCAGCTCTCATCAATACAGGGTGTTTCTAAGCAGGGAACACTATGAATTTCTGGAGCCTGAAGACCTGACTTCACCTTCCACCCCACCACTTGAGGAAGCAAGGACAGATGCGTTCGTCTGCCCAGTGCACGGTCATGATGTGCCTGATGTTCCCAAAGTCAAGGGATGAGCGACTGACAGAGGTCTCTGAAAACACATCGATTGATCCCCTGACTCCTTTCTGGTAACCATTCCAGAGACACGGGCTGACAGTAATTAAAAGGACTTACACACTGGGCTGGTTTCAAACTCAAATCTTCGGCTGAAGCCACCGTAGCCGGCAGCTGTCCGGGCTCGGATCTGGAAGACGTACGCCGAGCCGGGTTTCAAGCCATCTGCCGTAATCGTCGTCTCCTTGGATTTGATGATGGTGTAGCTCATCTCCTGGTCCTTTTCCCAAGCACCCCCCAAGAAAAACCACAAAGTTCAAACACACAAATAGTGGCTCTCCCAGAAGACAAACTCTTAGCAACCCACACAGCAACGTTACAAAGAATGACTGAAATATGGACTTTTGAGGATCTCCTCCCCCCCAAAAAACCCTCTGAAGGCCCTTTCTGTAGGACAAAACGTGAGATCTGATTTCCTCTTGCCCATCAGCTTTTATAACTAATGGCTCGAGGAGGTGTAAAACAGAGCAGATAGACTTTCCACTCATAAATGCCAATATGGGACCAACCCAGCGTCTGCAGTAGGAGCAGCTTTCCATTTCCCAGGATGTACACGGCTCAGGGCAAGGGAACGGTTCATCCTACAAAGATCAATCCCAAGGCACAGGGAAGAGGAAAACAGTCCCATCGCCTTAGGAAGGCATTTTAATTGACAGCAAAATGGCATCCCAGTAATGTAATTAGGCCTAAAAGAGAATATTATACATGGGACAACTTTCTGCTGGCATTTCTAGAACCATGAATTAGACCTCAGGAAGGGAACAGTCAAGCAAAACTACAGGAAAATATCCAATCTTGCATTGTTCTTCTGAAGCAATGAACTTGAAGAAAATTTGCTAAATAAGTCTTCATTTACATAAATTTCTAATGCAAAAGAGTTTCAGTTCTTTAATTAAAATTTTGCTCAAATGCTTGGTAATTACTCTTAGACTTATTTACTGTAACACATAATCTAGACAAGAGCTCATAAATTAAGGACTACAAACTTGGAAACTGCTTTTTATTCACCATATCCTCTCAGAGCCAAATTATTATGAAGTAAACAGGAGCTCTTAGTAATTCCCGACCCAAATTTTTGTACAGCTATTAGGATATGAACTGATTTTTCTTTTTTCTTTTTAATTTAATGGGTATCTTCCCACAGACAGTAATATACCTGGATAAGACCTCAGGAATTTCCAAATGTAGGTTTACAGTTTTTCTCATTGAAGCCTGTAGCTACACAAGACTGTTTTGGAAAAATGTGTAGATGTATACATATATATGTGTATATATATATATATCTTTTTTTTTTTCCTGTTAAGGAGTGATTCCTCTTAAAGGAATGTGATCTGACAAAACTCAATTTTCCAAAACATTTAATATAGATCATTCTGATCCTCTGGAAATTAACTCTGTGAATTTACCCTTACAAAGGGCTGAAAAACGAGACAATATAAATGACAGTAACAACAACCCAGAAGGATTAAGGATGACATCCCAAATCTAACTCCATGAATGGCTAAAAAGCAATAAGTGAATATTAGTCCACATCTTTGCCTGTATGTCAGCCCAATTAGGTTTTCAATACACTGGTGGCTTCTGCAAACATTGAAATACCTGAGCTGTCCTACAGAAAACACTAAGCTTCGCTACCAGCCTGAAAGAAATAAATCAAGGCAGCATAAACTCGGACTGGGTGTAGCAACCTCCCCTGAAGGACTTCCACTTGAAGAACTATTTCCTGAAGCTATTTGAGACTAGTTCTGGAGCACAAATACAACTTTCTAAC
>NW_010113069.1:0-20101 GCF_000699245.1 Pterocles gutturalis | reverse complement strand
TATATATATGTATATCTCACACAAATCCTCATGTCTCAGAGGCCCCTTCATACTTTAGAGAGGAAAAGACCATCACTGTTATGGACTTCTCTCACATCGAGTGCTTCAACTAACCACATTGACCTTTGAGCAAAGCTACTAGTTCCATCTGTTCTGGCAGACATTAAGGAAGGTCCAACACAGCAGAAGATGCATTTTTTTGTTTGGGAGAGCAGGCTGTGAAATGGAATTTTCATCCTTATTAGGGCAACCTAGAAGTGATTAATGTGACATGATGTCACAGGAAAAACACTGTTTTTGAGACTGATTTTTGTTTGTAACTCTGCAATGTGTTGGTTTAGATTTCTGTCAAAAGTCTCAGAGAGCTTCATATGAGCACTTTCCTCTTTGAAGTTTTCAACTTGACTTACTTATGTATGCAGTGGCAGAGAAAGGCTGGTACATGCCAGTGTGCCATCCGGACAGAAAATGAGACAGGATAGTTACAAAGTGGAACTTATTTTTCTTCCCCCATTAGGATTTCCAGGCATTTGATATGGGTACATCAGAAATGTCATCTGGCGTATTACACAGGGGAAATAAATAGCAATGGAAAAATTTGTGCATGTACAAGGGTGTGTGTGCAAATACACATGCAAAGACTGTTTATGTTTTGCTCCCGAACTTCTTTGAGAAAAATTAAGGGTTGGTTTAGTAGAAACAGATTTCAGACCTCCCTTTGAAAAACTTACCCTTAGTAATTTGGTTCATGAAATCATCCAGAGGCTGTGGCAGTTCAGCTCTGTAAACTTGCCATACATACAGACCCATTTGCACAACAGAATCAGTCACGGTGTGTACACAAAAGAGCGTACAAATATATCTTCCAAGGGGTGAAATATTTCTTAGCAAAGACATAGCAGGCTTATCAAATAGAGACCTGAGATTTTAAAGGTTAACACTTACTCTCAGTACCCACTCTTGGCCCCAGGGAGCTCCCTGAGCGCCCACAGCCACAAGCGATGCCATGCGGGGAGCTGCACACACCATGCAGAACATGCACTTTCGGTCATGCAGAGCGGTAGCGACCACACAGCTACGTGCCTCCCCGTCCACATCAGCCAGGGAATCACTTCCAGCTGGGTTGCATGCCGTGGCCATGCAAACTTCATAGCAACAGTGAGGATCAGCCCCGGATCTTCCTGCTCTCAAAAGCACGTGTGCCTAATGTACCCCTGGGGAAGGCTTGCTTGGAGCTGCCAGAAGCACCGTTCAATGGACTATGAAAGACAAACCAGATTCCTGATTCCCTTCCCCAGCTTTTGCTTTGCCTCTTGCTAAAGAATTTATTATTGCATGTAAGGGTCTTGCACACACTCTGGGCTGGAATAGTCCCTTGTGCCCTCTGAGTGAGCATTAACAACCTGGGTTCTCTGTAATAAACAGCAGATAGTGAATGCTGCAACAGTTCCTATGGTGTCAGCTGTGCTGCTATGGCGAATCAGCTCAATGGAGGGCTGCTGGGCAAAAGAAAGAGGGAAACCAAGAATGGTAGGACAAGCCATCCTACAGCATACATGGAGTATTATAAAGAGACAATGACAGGGCAAGGAGTCCACAGATACTGGAGAACAAACTACTGCAGCAGACTTGAAGGAACACATCATCCAAGAGAGAAGACAGCTCCTTCATGGAACCAAGCTAATGTGGAAGTGCACTGAAGAAATCAAGGGATGGCTGGCCTTGAAGGAAAGCAGAAGTGAATATCAGCTGTTCATAGTTTCAAAAGTATTTCCTACTAAATGCACTATTCTTTTTGGTAAAGTAAATGTGATTTTGGTTTATTTTAGACCAAAGACTTCTGAAAAAGAGATCTGCAACTACTGGATTCCAGTTGTTGTGCTGGTTAGGACACAACAAGACTTAGGTACCCAACAAAGTGTGAACTATAGAGTACCATCTGCTAATACAAACATAATTAAAACCCTGAGGATGCTGTTGCCCAATGACAGAAACCCGAGCACCTCTGAAATCCTAAGCAGTTCAGCAATCTCTATAGATTGGCTTTAAATCCCCTCCAAATTAGAAGGGTTCTCAAGGAAGCCTCTAAGATTAAATACATTCTTAAGAGTCCAGAGTGCAGGCAGGAAGAGCACTCAAAGTGAAAAGTAGCAGGATCTCTGGAGAATAAAACTATATAGCTGGGGAGTTTTCCTAATCCTGAAGCAGCCCTTCCCAGGCAGTGTGAGTGTGTGCCTTCCAGCCCCAGAGAGTTATTTAACCCTAAACTTCCATACAAACACAAGCAGAGACCAAATGTTGACATTTCAATGCAACCTCTGCTGGAAAAGAAAACAGCAGTGAGATTCTAGCTGCTGTTTCCATATAACAGTGGTGTACTTTTATTTCACATACTTCTGGTAAGAAAATGAAGGTTATGTAGCAACAGGACCTCAACAATGTAAAAAAATTACATCAGTGATCAAGTAAGCAAACAAAATTTATCTTTTCCTACTTTATACCTCATGGTTCAGTACTGTTTTTGAAAGCATGGTCTCCTTTTTGGTGGAGACAGAACTCCAGACACTGCAGGGTAGACAGGTGCTGTTTGAAATGACAGATGTGAAAGCTGTACAACTAAAATAAATTTAGGTACACTGTTTGGGTCACCTATGTGCATTTATTAGGTCTGTCATACCTGTGAGTCTGCAAAGTGCCTTCCAAATACTGTGATTGCAGGCAGCTCATGTCAGAAAACAGTATCAGGTAGAAAGCAGAGGTTCAGGCTAGCTAAAATTTTTGATTAGTTGTGACATAATCTGAATTTTTCTAATCCTTACTCCTAACTGGCATAATGTGGTCTTCTGTGGAGGACTTCAGGTTTTCCAGATGCAATTCCACTGTATTTTACAAGCATTGTTCACATTAACGATGCTGTATTTCGAGAAGATAGAACAAATCTGTGTTTTCATTTTATAAACAAAGCAGAGTTTGTTTCTGGTTCAACTATGTAGTAAGTATACTGCAGTTACAGCAGGCACAAATCATCACTGGTCCCTTATGCCATGGATACTGCCCTGGTTTGCACTCAAGTCTGTTCTCTCTGGCCCCCAAATTCCCTGTGGCTGAATGTATGAAAGCAGGGATGAGGAACGGCCCAGTACTGAACTGAGATTTCCAGAGCTCGCCACACTACCTGCCACCAAAATGTAGCCAAAGTAGCCCAGCCCAGCTCAGTCTTGCTCAGACAGGCACTGGGAGGACAAACCCTTGTACATCCACTGTCATGAGCCAGTTTGGCCTTAAGCATAAAGGAAAGAGCTTGCAATTACATAATTACATGTACTACTTGCAGTCAGGGAAAGAAAAAAGAATTCTCTCATCTGAGCAAAGGCCCAGTAGTCATGTGAGAAATGAAATGTCAAACAAGAAGTATCTCCAGGGTACTGAGCATTCCCAGAGGAAGAAAGACACATTTCTCCTTGGGAAAATTTCCCACCAGCAGAAAGCAAGGCTATCACACAGTTTACATAACAAAAAAATTGAATGGATCCCAGTAGTAACAGCTCAGTTGAGCTTTTTTTGGGTGTGATTATTTTGTTTTGTTTTTTATCTAGTTCATAAACATGAAATTAACTGTCTACAAACAGTATTTTATATTATTTTCCTGTTGATATGGCTTTCTCTTTGCCATTTAAAACAGAAGGGCCAGGATTGCAATGCAAAAATCTCATCAGTATCAAAACAAGACCACAGTGCACATCACTTTCTAACATGAATTGGAAAACATGATAAGGTTGTAAGAACTTAAATCACAGGAGCTAGTTTACTGCTAAATTCTCCTCTAGAACATGTCCCAGAGTACAGGAGAGGGAGGCTCTATCTGGTCCTTTGTGCATCAGCCAAAACTGGATTTGTCACAAAAAATGGAGAAACACCTAGACACCCAAAATAAATGTCCTGTTTTGACATAACCTTTCCTTACTGAGTGCTAAACCCCAACATGCTGAGGAGAAGGATAATTCTTTCTTTCGCATAATAAACCGAAGTCCTGGAAAATGACTACTCTCTTAAATAAACCCCTTTTCTTTCTTCAGTCCAGTCCTAGGTTTTGGCTACCCCAACATACACATGCACACCCCCGCTTTTCCTCTGACTACAGTCAGCCCTGTCCTCTCCCACTTGTTGTTCCCATATGGGCAACGCAGTGCCAGGATGGAGCTCCTGGGCTAAAGCCACGGCTGGCTCAGGCCACCCTTCTTCTGGAGGCACTGTGGCCGTGGTGCCACATGGTGACCCAGCACTGGCAGTCTGCTCTGGTGATCAGCTTGGCAAAAACATTCAGAGATGTAGTTGAATTCCAAGAAACATTAAAAATAAAATTCTGTTGAAAAGCTACAGACTGTGAGAAGACGGGGGAGGTAAGATTCAAATTCCATGTCTTATCGCTTTCACTGTTCAGGTTTCCAGGGTCATGCCTCTTTGCGTTTATTTCTCTCTGAGACAGGAATATCTGATCACTCGCAGAATACTACTAATTTTTAAATATTTATGGCCTTAAATTTGATTGAAGATGGTAGACTTTTTTTAATCTGAAGACTTAACCCAGATTTTAACGTCATGGTAAAACATTACTATGACATTTTCCATACTTTTGCTTTGATCTAAACTCAAGGAATCACAGAAGTTGAGATGAAGATTCTTTACACTTGTCTTTCTTTTAATATAATCTTTCATTTTATTCACAACAAACCTTGCTGGAAATATGTTTATCATACCAACTGAAAAAGCCAAACTATTTCTGACAGATTATAGGATAGGGTGAAATTATAGCCACAGGGATCAATTATTATTAGTGATCAGGCCTGTAGGCTGTTTATCAGACTAGCTTTACAAGAAACCAAACCATAGAAATCCCCAGACATCCATTCCTTTCCACAAAATACAAAGCTTTGGGAGAGTGTAAAATCAGAATAAACATTCTTTACTCTCTGTGTATATATCTATATAAACACATGCATATATGTAGCTAAAGGAACAATTTAAGCAGTGAAGATTAACAGATACGCTACATTAGTCCTTTCTGTTGATCTTCTAAAAACTGACATGGATTTCTTCTGAAAGCCTTTACAAGATGGATCCTGACCTCTGCTGCACCACTGCCTGGATGGAAGAGGATGCAGAGCAGGTTAAGGCTCATGTAAGAAATACAACATATTATCTCTGATAGAATAATATTAAGAAATAGGACACTGAGACAGTATGTCATCCTTCAGTGATAAGGAATGATTAGATCATGCTTTATTCTGAAGAGAAGGCATATTGCTGCATATTTCTTGTTGCACTCATCAGTAAGAAGGGCTGATCACTCACCAAATATTTTTGCAATACATTCTTTGAATTTCCCAGCAAATGTGTTGTTCCATAACTTAGCAATGTCCTACACCGATGGTCTTACTGAAAGATATGAGATAGCATTTCCTGAAACTCACCTTCTTCATGCTTTTGTCCCTGTTTTGTCTGAGGTAGACAGAGCTAGTCAGGGACAAATAGAAATATGCAATAAATACGTCCATCATTTTGTTTGATGAAGAGAAAAATGGTGGATGGATGAACAGACTTCCCTAACTATTAAGGGTGGCTGGGAGCATTGCGTTCTACAGTATCACTGGCCTGTCACCTTGGGGAGTTCATTTCCACACAAATCAAATGTTAACCAGACAGGGTAAAACTGTTCTCACTGTTACAAAGGAGGCAGCTGGCCAGCTCAGAAGGACTAATCTCTGTTCCTTTGGGACATATGGAAATGGTCATTACAAGACAATATTTATTTATAAACACACTTGGCCCTGTCAATTGGGCTTGAATATATAGAGGAATGGAGCCTATTAGTAAGATGAAGCTTTCCCATGACCTATAGAGGACACTGCATAGGGACCACAGATGTTCTGTATTAGAAAAGCTGGAAAATCTATGTCAATGGCCATGAAAAGATCAGCTTGAAAATAAGTAAATAAATAAATAAGGAGGTCACCAGAAAAGACAAGGTTAAGGACACTGGAAAATGGATCTTCCAGGGTATTTAACCTTTATTTATTTAATTAAGTGGACAGATCCTGGCCTTGACTGTGTGTGTCTCTTCTGAACAACCCTGATGAAGTTACCAGAATTATTCCGGATTTGCACCAGTGCAGAGCCAGACAGATGGCAGCCTCTGTGGCGGCTGGTCTGTCATGCAGGTGAATACACACACACACAGCGTTTTGCCTTTGCAATGGGAATCAGGTAGTGCCAGGAAAGGGCCTGCACTTCTGAAGTTAATCCAGACTATTCTCCATACAAAGGCATGGAAAAAAAAACTCTGTCCCCAACAGATAAATTCGTAAGAACTCAGCTTCTGCTGCGTAACTTAAATCATGAAGCTTCTTACCACAGATTTGTTAGCCTACTTTAAGATAGAAAACCAGAAAAAGCTACACAAAAGCGTCACAATACCAGATTCAATTTTCATTTAGCAAGGCCTTTTTCTTCAGATTGTGCAAGTTTGCCTGTCTAAGCCCAAGGATCATCTCTGCTTGCACCATATTTGAATCCAGCCCTGTCCAAATGCAAACAGTATCATATCCTGGCTGGCCCAAAGCCTTGAATCAAAGTTTTTGTGTATCTGTGCAGGCTGTGCTCATGAAAGTCTGCTCGTGAAAGGTTGGTGCTGTTTGCACAGCTGCAGGCTCAATGTACACCTGTGGTCTGGCTCACAACCTCCTTCTGCATCTCAGCTGCATCTTCCTTCAGCATGACATGGAGCAATCAGAGCAGCACCTCCTCACCTATCTGTACAGCAAGGGGCTTTTCTGCCACGCACTATCTCCTTGGGCAGTCTTGCTCTCCCTGTCTGCCAAAGGGTGCTGGCTAGTTACCTTCCAGTAGAGTCTTCTGAGAGACATCCAGCATGGACTACTGTTTTTCTCAAACATTAAAACAGCATTCTCATGCCCAGGTGTGCCAGGCCACTCACTGATGCAGCAGGAACTAGAAAAAAAAAAACAAAAAAAAACCAAACCTTCTTTTTTTCTATCTGGGACTGAGAGAAACCCTATTAACCCAGAGGAACAGGAGCGAAACCACAGAATGCTTTGGGTGGTGAGATATCTTCTCTACCACAGTTTTGCAATGACAGTGCTACAGCTGTCTCATGGCTGAGAGCATCAGAGATGTGTGACTGGCTGACCACCATCAGGCAACAAAGTCTAAGTTTTATGGTGCTACAGGAGGTTTCTGACTTAGAAGGCCAGGCACTCACACAACTACAAAAGTATGGGTGCACCTCTACTTTCAATTTGCCTCACTTTCTATTTTTCCCTAAGTGCCTGGTCTTGTAGATATCCCCACCTTTCAGCTCACTGTAGTCCAGAGCTACCCAGTTTTCTCCCTGGCATGGAGAAGGCAGCATGTTCTCAGCCAGATGCCTACAGACACATAAGCCCAGGCTGACGTCCTGCCGTTCTCCTGGGACCCACTGGTGTGGACCTTCTCAGTGGCACAGAGCTACCCAGTTTGCACCATGGTGGATTTCCTGCCAGGCAAGAGCCAGAAAGTTCCAAGACAGGGGCAGTAGTCCTGCCCTCCCAGGGCAGTGGCTGGTGAGGCAATGGAGGAACAAAGGACTAAGAGCACCCCAAAACTGGAGCAGGTGGACATAAAGATCTGCAATTGTTGTGCTAAAAAACCCAAACAAACTACACGGTAGTTCAACAATTTTAGTATTGTTTCCCATGGTAGGATAGACATAAAATATCAGTCTGATTACTTCAGGTCAGAGTGAGTTTACTGCAAGGGCAATTGCTGAAGAATTTTTTTAGAGTAGTTAAGAAGAAACAAAACACTTGAAGTATGTATAACCCTCTGGCTTACGAGAATTCAAGCAATTCCCACTACTTTTCAATGCCAAGGGGAAAATTTTCATCTGGAGTGTAGTAGTACCTGCAATGTGGACTTTGTTGGATATTGTATGTTGGTTCAGTCTTGATCCATTGAACCTTCATGTGGACTTTTGCAGTTGAAAGTAAAACAAGATCCTTGATCATATATTATTTCCAACACAAATATAAGAAAAGAATCAAATTATCAGCACTTTTACAGCATGTCACCCCTGAGGATTACCAAATGTATCACAAATAGGAACTATGAACATTTCTGTAGACAAGTGATACTTTTGTCAGTTCTTTGACTCTCTTTTGCCATCCTTCTTCACATCAAACTTATTTGGAATTTTTTCAGTGGTCAATGAAAAGCAAAATACTTGCAGTATATCATGACCCTCTCAAAATCCTACAATATAAGAAAATACACAGAATCACTGAAGGGTTGAGGTTGGAAGTCACCTCTGGAGATCACCTAGCCTAAACCCTTTTTTAAAGCAGTGTGAACTACAGCAGGTTGCCCAGGACCATGTCCAGTTGAGTTTTTAATATCTCCAAGGATGCAGGCTCCACAATCTCTCTGGGCAATCCATTTCAATATTGTGTCACTGTCACAGTAAAAAAAAAAAAAAAAAAAAAAAACGTTTTTCCTTATGCTTAAGTAGAATTTCTTGTGTTTCGATTTGTGCCCATTGCCTCTTGTCAGGGCATCACTGAAAAGAGTCTGGATCCCTCTTCTTGATCCCCTTCCACCAGGTATTTATACATATGGATAAGATAAGATCCCCCAAGCCTTCTCTTCTCCAGGCTGAACAGTCCCAGCTCTCTCAGCCTTTCCTCATATGACAGATGCTCCAGACTATTAAGTATCCTCCTGGCCCTTCACTGGATTTGCTCCAGCGTGCCTGTGTCTCTTGTACTGGAAATGAAGACCTGGACCCCACACTCAAGATACGTTTCACCAGGGCTGAGCAGAGGGGAAGGGTCACCTCCCTCAATCTGCTGGAAATGGTCTGCCTAATGCAGCCCGGGATGCTGTGGGCCTTTTTTACTACAAGTGCATGTTGCTGGCTTCTGGTCAACTTCTCCATCACCACCCTCAGCTCCTTTTCTACAGAGCTGCTCTCTTGCCAGTCAGATTCCAGAGTGTACTGGTGCATGGGGTTATTCCTGCCCAGGGGCAGGACTTTGCATCTCCCTTTGTTGAACTTCATGAGATTCCTCTCAGTGCAGCTCTCCAGCATGTTGAGGTCTCTCTGAATGGCAGCACAACTATCTGGTCTATAAACTACTCCTACCAGTTCTGCATTCTCTGCAAACTTGCTGAAGGTGACCCCACTGTGCCGCATCTTCCAGATCCCTAACAGTACTGGCCCCAGTATCAGTTCCTGAGGTGCACCACTAGTGGTTGCCTTCCAATGGACTTCATGTCACTGATCACAACTGTTTGATCCTGGCAGGTCAGCCAGTTTTTAGTTCACCTTACTGTCCACCTATGTAAACCATACTTGATTGGTTTGTCTATGAGGCTGTTACGGGAGACAGTGTCAAATACTTTGCTGAAGTCAAGACAAACAGTATCCACTGATCTTTCCTCATCTACCAAGCTGGTCATTTAATCACAAAAGGTTATGAGGTTAGTCAGGCATGATTTTCCCTTTATAAATCTGTGATGACTATTTCTAATCACCTTCTTGTCCTTAAAATGTTTGGAAATTATCTCCAGGTTTAGTTGTTCCATCATTTTCCCAGGGATCAAGGTGAGGCTGCCTGGCCTGTAGCTCCCTGGATGGTCCTTCTTGCCCTTCCTGAAGGCAGAGGTGACATTTGCTTTCTTCCAGTCCTCGGGAACATCTCCTGATTGCCACAACTTTTCAAAGATAATTGAGAATGCCCTCAAAATTACATTGGACAGCTCTTGGGGGAGCAACCCATCAGGCCCCATGGACTTGTGTATGTCCAGTTTTTTAAATACAAGTATTTCTCCTTAGGGAAGGAAAATACTGACAGTAAGTCATTTGTTTTCACTGTTTTTTTGACTCATTTCTGTGTTTTACTTCTAGAAACACTGGACTTATTTTACAGTTAGCAAATTTTTAAGTCCACCCATCATCCCATTAATGGAGTCAGAGGCTTCACTTCTTCCCCACTGCAGTCTTCACTCTCTGCTTCATCCCTCAAGGTATTCCAGTTTCTAAAACATGAAGAACAGCAGATAAAAGCATTTTAATGTTGTTCTTTGTGCTTTTACTTGTAATGAGAGCCCAGAGCCTGTCTGTTTGTGTGCATTTTTTACTCTTGCTCCTCTTGAAGCAACCAGCTGTGTTTCTACCACCAGCATTCCCTGTTTTGACACTAACCTCTCTGGTTCTCACAGAGGCTATTCAATGTGGAATTAGAAACACTGATTCATCCCAAATAGTCTATGTTCAGAGCCATTCCTCGTCTTCCCGTGCGAGATTTTGAGTAACCCGCAAAGGGAAAATACCATCACAATGCAACCCTTCTTTCCAAATCCTCTGCTGTCCCTGGATACCACGGGAGCCCATTTCAGCTGCAGTAGGGACAAAGATATTTATTTTGATTTATGCTTTCCTATCTGCTCCGCCTTAGCTGCAAGAAGCTCATCTCCAAGCAGACGCATTGTCTCTGCATGTATCTGCTCCCCAACCAGACAGTGACCTATTTCAGAAGTCAAATGGAGATCAAATGTTACTCTCCAGTTCATGGGTAAAAAAACTTTGAATCATCAGAGGAACTAGAGGAAAAAGATGTCCATCCTGCACACTGCTGTGTTCACAGTGAGTACAGTTGGTTCCTTTCCCACACATCTTTGCTGTTTATTTGTTTTTTGATTAAGCTAACATGCATTTCAACAGCTGTATCCTTGAGAGTTTTAAAACAGATCAAGGGTAGGCTAACCCATTAACAAGAGAATAGGACTAGGAGAAAGAAAAATAGTAACCTAGCAGATGCTGAAGCTTGTTTTTCTCCTAGTGGCTCCATGTACTCAAGGAAGTGATGAGGTAAATGTGTGTGGGAAGATTTCACAAAGCATGAAAAGACAACACAATGTGTGCTGATCTGGTTAAAAGATTTTTACATCTAGAAGGAAAAGGAAAAGGAGACAGAGAAGGAGATGGAGAAGGAAATGGAGAATTAAATGGAAACGGAAACAGAAAAGGAAACGGAAATGGAAACGGAAACGGAAACAGAAACAAAAAAGGAAAAGGAAAAGGTGAAAGCGAAGGTGAAGGTGAAGGTAAAGGTAAAGGTGAAGGTGAAGAAAAAAAGAGATAAGAGGCCCCAGACAATAGTCCTTGTTTCAGCAAATTAGGCTGGAGCCATTGATCATAAATAAGTCAGTTATAAGACTGAGTCTGAGTCCCAGAGTTCACATTAATGAACTGGCAGTTCATGATCAGACTGAGGATTTTAAATCAAGGTACTGAAATAATACAGCAACAGATCCTCCCTATATTTAAGGGTATTCAGACTCTAACTCTATAACCTCAGTGTCTTTCCCCTTCTGTTGCACCACTTAAGCTTCAAGTTTGTTATGGGTTTTGCTGTGTACAACATCTATGGAGAAAAATTATTCTCTGCACTCCAAAGCCACTGGCCATAAATTTGTCTTTGTTCAATATGTCACCAAAACATCAATTAAACTTTTTTTCTTTTTATGTTCCTTATAGAAATAATGCAGAACTTTGCCTTAACAAGGACAGACTAAATACAACACGTCTACAGTTAGTTGTTTGGATCACTTGTCTTTCTAAACCAAGTCCGCAAGTTCTTTGTCTTAGATGGAAACAAGTGAACCTTTAAGAATGGATTAAAAAAAGGAAGAATCTGGCTGAGAATTAAGCAACTTCCTAGTACCTGCCCTAAGCTTGATCAGCCCAAATCTGTGTTACTTTTTATGGCTACTCAGGTTCCTGGTATTGGAGGTATGAAGTCACTTGGTAATAGGGGCTTAATCTGATTCCAACTGAAATAAAAGGAGTGATTTCTCAAATATGTTGCCCCAGAAATAGCTAACACCATGTGAAAGGCTCTACTTTGTTATGAAACACTGAACTAGCGCATTCACTTGGCCACCATTTGTTTAAAGAGCAGTGGAGACAGGGAGAACGTAAAAGAAAACAACATTTTACATCTATTCAGGATGGAGGCACAGTCATTTCCAAACAACAAAAAGATAACGTTGCTAAGTACAGTTTCAAAGTTGACTTGCCTGTTAAACACATCCAGGTTTCCAGGTTTTTTTAAAAAAAGAGAGAGAGAAAGAGAGAGAGAGAGAGAAAGAGAGAGAGAGAGAAAGAAAGAAGGAAGGAAGGAAAGGAAAGGAAGGAAGGAAGGAAGGAAGGAAGGAAGGAAGGAAAGAAAAGCAAGCTATCTAGCTTTAAAATTTTAAAAAGCCATGACAATCACAACCTAGTGTTCCAAAAGTAATTTATGTGCCAACTTTAACTAGTTCATAATACATTCACAAATATTTTCTTCCAGGATGTACCATGCTAGAGGAATATCTCTGAAAATGGGCTCTATATGATGGATGGGGCTGAGGGAGGGAGCTCTCTGGAGCTGTCCTGGCCAGTCCAGAGGGACCAATTCTTTTACGTCCTATAACCCCAGAAAACAGAGATTGCAAGGAGCAAACCACTAGATCAAAACTGGTGACTCTTCTTGTACAGAAACCAGTGAGCAGGCTGCAGTGGAGCAGCCCAGGGGAGGAGAGATGCTAATTTTAAAAAAATGATCATTCAACCTGATAACAGAGAATTTTTGTGGTATGTTTCAACTGCCCCATTCAGATCCTATAAAAAATGGTTAAGACTGCACAGCCTGTCCATTTCTTTGATCTCCTAAATGCAGATTTTCCTTATTAAGAAAAAGACCCTTAGTTTAGCCTAAACTATGCATGGGCTCAGCAGCTGACCTTCTGATAGATGCCAGTCCCTGAGCTGGTTCAACTGACAAACCATATATGCTGGTAAGAGTCTGCTCCTCTCATCTCCTGCACCAAATAAAACCCAGCACAGATGGTTCTGGGGCTTTGAGGATACTTTGGCATTGCTTGAGTCCTTTGCCACAAAGAAAGGGGACTAGAAAGTCTGTTCCTCTGGTTGGGAAGCAGAAAACTTTGTGAGAGTTCAAGCCAACAAATCTGCTTATAAAGGCCTGGAGTTTGGAATAAAGTATGTAAAAAATCACAATCAGAAAGCCATGCTCTTTACTGCTTTACAGAAGAGCTATTTATATATATATATACATAAAATATGTCTGAGTACATAGAAAAAAGTTCTTGACATGATCAGAGATTGTAACAATAATCTAGATTATTGCCATTTTTGAGAGACAGGATTTCAAAGAGAACAAGCAATTCCCTGATCAGCCAAACTAATGACATCTCCTTTCACAGGGATTTTACGTTTTTAGTTACTTGACTTTTGTGTCCAAGAATGTAAGATTTCCAGGTGATACTGGGTATAATTGGGCATTTATTTATAAAGGCACTCTCTTATGCAGGTTCTCTACTGACTGAAAGGATACAGGCTACAACTCTCTCCTCAGTAAAAATACTAACAAAGTCTCTCTTTTCTGCTTGGATTCTTATTTTCCCAAAACTGGTAGTATCTTAATTGTCCTTGAAACTTCTATGTTTTGTGCTTGATGTTAGCCAAAGAATTCAAAAATTACCAAGGAGAGAGAAGGAAGAAAGGGACACACATACATAGGAACAGTGGTTGCATTCACCTTGTCTCCATCTGCAAAAACTCTCTAACGTAGTTTCAGGGCATGAAAAGCAATAAGATTTGTTTGTGGTTTTTTGTTTTTGTTTATTTTTGTTGATTTTGTTGGTTTTTTGTTGTTTTTTTTTTTTTTACTCTGGGGAGAAAAGTGGCAAAAAGGATAACAATTAGCTTCATCTTTGGGAAGACCCAATCACCTTGGGCTAAGGTAACACAAACAAAAATATGAGTTAGAAGTAACAGAAACAATAGCCCTGGGAACAGGCAAACATTTCAGACCATAGCAAGGCTGAAGATATCTCTAGCCTGCTTTCCCAAGCCTCTGAGGAAGAAGTACAGGGTCTCTTGCAGTGACAAAGTGGAAGAATGCTTGGGCCAAATCTTCCTGCTGGGACCTCCAGTCTACAGGCACCAGTGCCAAGGCTGTTGAGGCAGTTTGCTTCTGCGAGTTATCACTGTTATCATCAGGCATCCTAGTTCTATTTTTTCACTTGAATGTGTGTTCCTTTTATGCTAGCTACCAGCTCTTGTTCTGACTTTGTCAAATTAAGGAGCACTTCAATGCAATCTTTGACTATTTTTCTCTCAGAAACTACTTGTACGCCATTAAAAGTCACACCTCAATAAACTGAACAGATTAAAGTTTTCCTTGGGCTCCCCATTTTCTTTAGCACTGCGTCAGTTTTTGAGACACTGGTTCAATCACCCCACTTTTTCAGCTTTCTTTTTAAAGAGCAAACACTACAAATCTCTGACTTATTCCAGTGTCAGGCTCACACCGGTCACATAACAATACAACTGTAGCTCCTTGCTGCTACTTACTGCACCCTATTCCTACATCTGTGGATCATGTTTGTCCTTTTACCGTGGTCTCAGATGGCGTTCAGGTTTTGTCCCCACTGACCTCAGCATTTGGTAAGGGCTTGCAGTGTCTCCTCAATGTTCTTTTCTGTTTATCCTTTCCTGCTGTGAGTTTGAACATAGCTTGGGCAGCCAGGAGCTTTGAGTATAAAAACATACGGACACCATATTAGAACAAAAGGGCATATATACTCAATCAGACCAAATGTTCCTCTTACTCAGTAGGTTAGAGGAGGTTTAGTTATGATCAAATGTGGTTTCTCTTCTTAGTGGCACAATACAACAAACGCTTGCTGTGAGGACTTGCCATTAAAAGGTTTTGTTGAGCTGGGAGATGGATCCACACTCTGCCTGTTTATTACCCAGTAGTACACTGGCCCTTTTCCACAGAAAAACTGTCCCAAAGTGGCCAATAAATAATGTGTAGGGAGCGGGTAATGGTACACTCCCTCAGGAAGCTCTACCAGCATCGAGATTTTGCTGTCCAAAGGCCTTCTGAGGCAGAGGTGTGGTCTCACAACCCCAGCCTTTAATGGATTTTTGTTCTCTGAATTTGTCAAATCACTTTTTGAATATGTGTATGTTGATAGCATCCACCAGATCCTGCAGCGAGGAATGACAGTGTAAGTATATTTTATGTGATGGAACACATAATCACAGAATGGTTGAAGTGACTTCTGTTAGTCATCTTGTCCAACCCCACTGCTGAAGCAGTGCTGCCTAGAGCCACTTGCCAAGGGCTGGGTCTGAATGGGTCTGAATGGTTTTTGAATGTCTCCAAGGATGAGAGTCCACAACCTCCCTGGGCAACCTGTTCCTGTGCTCAGTCACCCTTGCAGTGAAGAAGTATTTCCTGATGTTCAGATGGAACCTCCTGTGTTTCCGTTTGGGCACATTGCCCCTGGTCCTGTCACTGGTCACCACTGAAAAGAGCCTGGCTCCATGCTGTTTGCACCCTCCCTTCAGGTATATATAAACAGTGGTAAGTTCTCTCCCCCATCCCTGAGCCTTCTCTTCTCTCAGCTGAACAGTCCCAGCTCTCTCAGCCTTTCTCACACCTGTTTGTTCTGAACCTCCTCTGACAGTGAGGTGATGCCCCTTAGCTTGCACTAAAGAGACAGTAAGAAGAGTTTTCTTACCCACCCAACACACATTGTCTAAACATCTGACATATGCTCCCTTCAGACACCACTTTTCCAGGCTCAGGGGTCCTACCTCATTTAGTCCTTCCACATTATTGATCATCCTTGTTATGCTTCTGACCCTTTCAGTTCCACCATGTCTTATATGACCTGGGAGGACCAGAATGGTATACAGTGTTCAAGGTACACCATTGACCCATAGAGGAACATCATGATGCTCTCTGTTTTCTTTAGTTTTCCTTTCCTAACAATTCCTAACATCCAGGTGTCAGGGACCATCTGAGGCAGAGGTCCCCAGGAAAGGTGCTGCAAGCTGTGTTCCTGAAATGCCAGAAAAAGAAGGAGTGAGGATTTTGCAAGTAATAACCATCCTTTTCCATCAACAATTTGAGTGGCAGCTGTGTGAGCTGATTAAGAGGAAATTCAAACTCTCTCTCTCTTTTATCTTTGAAAACTTGAGTTCAGGTTCAGATTCCCTTGTAACACAGTGAGACAGATTTGGGGTTTTCAAACCCTCACTGCCTGCCTACTGACATCGTTAGGTGCTCAAAGAGTTAAAGCCTAGATCTGAGGGTTTTGAATAAAATCTACAGAGACAAGGTAATTAAACCCGTGCTTTTTACTTCCCATGCTGGAGTCAGGGCAAAGTGACACACAGTGGTCTGAGCTGAGTGAATGGCTCTCTGCATCAGTTCCATCTGCCAGCACAATGAGCTAAAAGAGAAAGGGGGAATTTCCCTAAAAGAGCTGGAGAGAGGGGAACTTTTCTGCCCAGTCTATCAGCCTGAGCAGCTCACAGATAGGTGCAACAGAGGAGGATCAGCGCAAGCAGGCACTGACCTGGCTGAGCTGCCTGACTTCATACCCAAAGGGGTGCAGGGACTCTGCTAAGGGGTCCCACACTACCCACCCATACCCAGGTGCTGTGACTCCACAACCTCTTATCTCTCATGGACTTGCAACATGAGGACAGCCCTACACGGTTGTTGAACTCTCTGTAAACTTGTAGAGCTACTGTTGTTGAGCAAAACCCTAATTTACCTAGCAAATGCAATGACAAATCATAAAGCTTACTCTGGCCTATTTGTTACTAGCTGTCGTGTAAACATTTTAGGAAAACAACGTTTCATCCCACAATCAGCTAATAAAACGGCTTTTTCATCAGTATTTACAGGAAGGCTTCATTTCCTTTGAATAAGTTTGCTTTGACGATACTGGGAGATGTTTTTTGGCAGATATTTACACTCGGCTGAAGTCCTGTGGCATCTTCCAAACACATTTGACACAGGCTTGGGGCCCAGGCTGCCAGAAAACGAAAGAGCACTTTGCACAGCACCTTATCAATTCGTTGTGCTGACTGAGTGGTGTGATTACTTTTCCACGGCCGGGAAGGCTGGCTAACCTTCCCTGAACCATTAATCTCAGAACAGTTTGAACTAAGAGAGATTTCTGTAAAAATAGACCGTAAAGAATTCATCACAGAGGAGAAGCTTTGCGTCTTTTACAGCGTCTTGACCTCTTCTGGGTGGATTTTTTTCCTAATGGGAAGGATTAAACAGAAGGTCCTGGTGCCTCAGCACAACGCAGTGACCGATTTGCACAGCTGTTCTTAGTCATGTCTCCCAATGACATGGCTGTTTGGGCTTTGTATCGAGCACACAAAATAAGGGCCTGACTCATTGCTGCCTCAACTTAATTTCTGACCAGTAGCTCAGATTTGTGGGTCTGAAACTCAGCCCTGACTTATGCTCGTTTTTTGAAGCTGTTTCCCTGGAACAGGGTTGGAGAAAAAAAAAAAAAAAAAAAAAAAAGGGGAAAACAGCAGTAAGGGAACACATGAGAAGACTGATATTTTCCTAATATATGACTTTTGTCTAGTTGGTGATTAGTTGTGGTGGCAGGCCACCAGGGTCCACTAAATCACAACATTGAGGGATCATTGCACACACAGTAATGTAAGATTCATGACAATAAAGCAATTGAATGCTAATGCAACATATCCTGTGATTAAAGAAAGCATGAAGTGCATGGAGCATTGTCTCAAACTGGAAAAAAAAGCCTCCTACTTTTTAAAACTTAATTTGTTATATAAGGTTATTTATTTTGTCAGATATTTGATCTGATATGATAAAACAGAATATAGCTTTTATATTGTGGGAGAAATGCACTCACAAAGTGAGTCTCAGAACACTTCATAAATTTAAGCACTGGAGTGGTAAAGTTTGCAGAATACGGAAGTGGCTCTTTAACCAAGATTAATTTTGTAAGAGCAATAATCAAGTCTTCATCGCATATTACAATTAAGCATATATCAGTGTAACTCCCTCTATTTTCATATATTTTTAGCTACAACATCAAATTCACTGTTAAGTGGAATGAACACAGAAGTAGTTATACCAGCTGAAGTGCTTATACCAGCAGACATATATGCTAATTTAGACACAGAGGGAATTCAAATTTTGTGCTCCAGTATGATTTTTTTGGTGTATGTAAACCTCAGTTGCACTATGGTTGTTACTGTGCTGCCTAGGCAAGGACTTGGCTGCAAAGGTGAAGAAGATACTTGTGCAGTACAATGTTTGGACATTGGTCTAATGAACACAGATTCATTTGCTTGATTTGGTGAGTTTTCTGTTTAAACAACCATAACTATAGGGGGATGCAGGAATATGAAAATCGTTCAATTTTGTTCCACTGGAACTGAACCAATGTCTAGCAGCAGTCGTATGTCCCAAAACTGGAGGCAAAGAAATACTCAAGCAAACACTAAGAGAGATCATTCTCTTATCCTCCATAATAATTTTTATTTAATTTCATTTTTTAAAAAAAGGAACTTGGTTGGGCTTTCAGGTTTTAAACCTTAGGCCTACTGAAGCTGCTGCAGTATGAATCTTACAACACAGGAGCCCTGTGATAGATAATGCAAAGGTGAGTACTAATGCAAAAGTGGGAATTTAACCATGAATCTAAATTTTCCAGCCTTTAAATACATAAGGCATTTAAAAAGTAAATCTGTAGTGAGCAAGGAAAACAACCCCTTCTCTTTGCAGTCAGCTGCTCTGTAATTAGCACTGTCTGCTCTGTTTCCAGTTTCTGTAACCAAGATGTTTATGGCTGTTTCTGGGGGAGCCACATTCTTTCTCACTGCTGGACTATGAGCCTGTGGTTTCCGTTTCACATCTGAGGCCTGATGGGTGGTTCATCACCATCAAACAAACTGTTCACACAGTGTCATGAACACAGAAAATTATCAGTCTTTATTTAAGAAAAGATGCCAAAACAAAACCAACCCAAAACCCAACCAACAACTTGTGTTGTTACCACCACCTACTGGCGGTCCTGGTAGACTTGCAGCAAGCATTTCTATTGCTTAAAAAAATACTTCAGAAAAAGGCTATATGCACATGATTTGTATGACCTTTTTTTAGATTTATGGCTTTTTGGTATGGATACAAAAGGTTCACTCATTTTCCACTTATGCTGTTTTTAACTTGTTCTTAATGATTCAGGATGCTGAAAAAGTTCTCAGTAGATTACTCACAAACATCTTTTGAAATTTTAACTTGAAGCTGTTAATAAACCAACTGATAATGTATGAACTTCCACAGTCATTACCACATACTGTAATGTCTGTCCCTTCATGGTGGTTTTCAGTAGCCAGCACAGCCTTGATGAAAATGAATGGAGTCTCAAAGACCAAGAGCCAAGTAAGCCCCAGCAAACAGAAATCATTTTCTCCATATGGAGGAAGCTGGCCACTGTCCTGACTCTCCCAGAAACTGTCTTGACCTCATTTATTATCAGAATCCTTCCAGTGCTCCTGGTAACTTCTAGGAGAGGAAGCACAGGCCCAGCCTGTCCATCAGGCTGGGATGCAGTGGGACTCCAGAAAAAAGTTGGGATTAAAGATCATGCAGTATGCAACCAAAGAATAAGTTTGTAGGAAATGTTTATTTTTCAGTTTTCCAGCTGTGCTGGTTTTTGCTGGGATAGAGTTTATTTTCTTCATAGTACCTAGTATGAGGCTATGTTTTTGGATTTGTGCTGAGAACAATGTGGATAACACACTGATGTTTTAGTTGTTGCCAAGCAATGCTTACATCAAGCCAAAGACTTTATCAGCTTCTCATACTGCCCCTGCCCTCCTGGTTTCTTCTCTACAAGAAGCTGGGAGGAGACACAGCCAGGACAGCTGACCCAAACCAGACAAAGGGATATCCCATGCCACAAAATGTCATGCTCAGTATATAAGCTAGGGGAATTGGCTGGGGGGATTCAATTGCTGCTCAGGGACTGGCTGGGAATCAGTCGGCGGGTGGTGAGCAGTTGCGTCACTTGTTTTTCTTGGGTTCAGTTTTTGTTGTTTTTCTTTTCATTACAATTTATTCTTATTGTTGGTAACAATAATAATAATAGTATTTTTATTTTATTTTATTTTATTTTA